>NW_028258163.1:7727500-7967500 GCF_053883595.1 Heterocephalus glaber | reverse complement strand
CTCCCTGCTTTCTCTTCTAAATTTGAGCCAAAGTCTTCTCCTTGCCTGTAAGTGCATCTTTCTGTGGCACTATATTTGCCCTATTTGGAGTTCTAAGTGTTTATTGCTAATATTTGAATTGGAGAGAAATCCAGGAAGGTGGAGTGAATGGTAATGAGTTCAGGCCCCATAGATAAGAGGCATTAATCTAGAATGTTTCAGATTGCCTTTGAGTGTCATAAGAATAGTGATAGAGAGCTTAGTGATGGGCCTGGTTGTCCAAAATCAGATCCTAGCCCCATCATTACCTATGAGTGAGACTTTGGCAAATTGTTTAAATTCCTTGGGCCTCAATTTCTTCATTTGTAAGATGGGCTAGTCGGCTTGAGGTCCATTCCAAAATTCCAGAAAGTTAGAGCCAGGTGTGTTGGTGCATGCCTGTAATCCTAGCACTCAGGAAGCTGCGGCAAGGGGATGACAGTGAATTCAAAGTGAGCCTGAACTATATAGTGAGACCCTGTCTCAAAAGAAACCAAAGAATGCAGGGTTAATACAAGTGGAGAGTTTGTGTTTTTTGTTTTTTACACTGTGAAGATTGAACCGAGGCCCTCACACATGCTAGGCAAGGGTGCTACCACTGAGCCACACCTTCACTGTAAGTGATGTGTTAAATGGTACCTGACATCACTATAAATTTTAAAAAATGCTATTGTTTTTTAAGAAGTAGAAACTTGTTAGGTAGATTGGGTTACCCCACATTCTTGAGTGTTTGACTGACTTGGCACAAATATGAAGCCATTATTTCTGAAATTTTAGAAATGTACAACCTTCACTGTTTACTATATTCACTAATAATAAATACATGGTATTTGATATTTTTGTCATTTAATTATGTTTTTAAGAGAAAGTTTATAATTACACCTTAAACAATAGCCTGTTGACATAAATGTAAAATACTTATAAAAATGATACACAATTATAAAAGGAGAAATTGTGTGGCTACTAATAAAGTCATTTTACATGCTCACGCCAGTGGGGAGTACTGTTCTTTTTGGGGTACACAGTATTGGATGTTTTCAGAATTTATCTAAAATTCGTTGTATGATGTTGCCTTATATTCTTCATTTCCCAAATGCAATTTTTTGTTTTTTTAAAAAGCCTTCTTGTTCATAGTGAGAAAACTTCAAATTAAGTCAGATGCATATGGCTACCTAAGAATTACTCTAATGGAATTTAAGCAGGACTTGGATTTTTGAGAAGCCTTCTCTTTTGTTTGCCAGTTTGTTAATTAATTAATTAATTAATTCAGCATTTTACTAGTAGGTGTCTTATATAGAGCAACTTGAGAGTGATAAAGCAAATATTTCTGCTTTTAAGCAGCTTGCAAAACACCTGACACAGTTCCTCAGTCTGTCATGTGAGCCACATTCCCAAATGGCATTTTGGATAAACAGATACACAATATATCTATGGCATTAAAACTTCACTGCAGTGGTAGGGAGGACTGAGTAAAGCAACTGAGAAAAAAGGTTCTAAAATTCTTCTTTGGTGGGCCATAATAATAAAAAAAAGTTAAACATCTCTATAGACCAAATTTAGGACCATAAAAGACTGAGCTTGAAATCTGAAACTTTGCAGCTTCACAACTAGTAATAGACTTGCAAGAGTTTTTCTTAGCTTCTTGGGGTGATCTATGATGAGCCTAATTCTTTCTCCATGTAAAAGCTCCCAGATACTGCAGAAATATGATCTCTTTTTTTCTACATTGTGCTAAACATTCCTCATCAGATTTTTAAAAATGTGGCATGGTTTCAAATTTTAGCATCCTGATCAACCTCTTATAAAAGTATGACAAAGTAATATTTAATCAAGTGCCAAATGATTGATAGACAACATGACTTCTCTCCATTCCACAGTATGAGGGAGACGAAGGAATGGAAAGTAAGGGATGGCTTTAATGAAGGAGATGAGAATTGAAGTTTGAGAGTAGAAGTTTTGGCCAAGGGAAGGACAAGAAAATACATTCCAGATTTGGAGGATGCCTGTGGGGCTGGAGGAGCAATTAAGTATAGAGATTGCATTAACAGGTGTTTAATATATATTCACTGATGTGCATTTGTTGGAGAAGGGTTGTTGGTATATAATGGCTATAAAGCTGTAGTTGCCTGAGATAATGTTCTGATCAGTGAAAATAATGCTTTGGCGCTGTCTTCTTATTCTCACATAACACTTTCATATTTGATGACTCTTACACGATTATGTTCTAGTTGGAATTTAATTTTTCCTTATAGGATTCCTTAATGTTAAAAGATACTTCTTACTGAGGTTATTAGTTGGGATCAAACTGCTAAGATGTCACACATACACAGTGAGAGAGCTCTTGGGCTAGTGCCTGGAATTCTCAAGAATGGTCCTATGCAGAGAAGTGGCTCCTGCAGGCCTTTTGCTGCAGCTGTCCGAGAAAGACACTGACAGGTCAACCCCATGGAGACATAGCTTGAGACCTTCATGCCCTTGAAGTCCAAAGGCTTCACACTATCGCTTGAAGGAAAGATTAAATACTACCTAGTATTTAGAGGTTGTTGTTGTCTTGGAGCTCAGCCCCTGGAGCAGCCACACGAGGAGTCAAAACTCCTGGTGTTCCTGGAGCTGTAACCACTAGCAGCTGCCTTCTCCCATCTAGGTTGTCATCTGCAGGGATTGTTTTGGGGTGTTGCTGTTTTTTGGGGGATTGTTGTTTTTATTAGTGAAGGGAGAACTGGGTTCTACACCACAATTCTGACTGCACATAAATTTCCCTTCCAAATAGCTCATTTCATCTTTAAGTCTATCTTACCCTTCTCACTCATCCTTTCTTTTGTACTGATTGCTGGCATCCAATACACTTTCAGCTGATGCTGGTCCACCTTTCATGCTCAAACCTATTTGTGATCTTGAATTTGGGTTCCCAATTACATATGGTTTTCTCTTGTAGTTCAGATAGGATCTAATCAAAAAGCAGTCTTTGCAGACTTTCAAGGATCTTGAAAACACAGGTTACTCACCTGTTTACAGTACTTGCCTCTATTACTTCCAGCAGTAGCTATTTGCCTGACCTTACACTAAGGAAAGCAAGCATCATAATAAAAATGGGTATTACTGTCAGTGATTTTTAGGAAAGATCTCCTTGCTTGATTGCTGAAATGATGTGCTTGAAATGCCCTTAGCTAAGGGGAAGAATCCTTGTAATTTGTGGTTAAAGACTAGCCTTAACCCTTGCACCAATTGATAAAACAGCTTAATAAATGGAAAGGACTTCTACCAAATTCTTTCCAGAGAACAGCTTTGATAGTGAACTGTGTACCAAGTGCTGCAAAAAGGTTGTTTGTGTGTGTGTGTGTGTGTGTGTGTGTGTGTGTGTGTGAGAAAGCATACTCTGGCATTGCCAAATTTTGCCTGTTGAACAGATGCTCTTCTGGCTGTCTCTCTTAAGATGGTTACAATACATACTTAACCACAACAGGCCTCACACCTTTGTATACACCTCATGAAGCCATTCATTTTTAACTGTCTCAGCATTAGGTAGTAACACCATGCTTATTGGTAATGCAATGTTGAGAGGCAGAAGGCAGACCACATATCAGCCAACAACAGCTGAAGCACCAGTGTAACAATAATAACGGCACCAGTATTACTTTTTCTCTGGCAGGGGGATGAGGATCACAGATACTAATTACGTTTTCAAGATGACATGGCTGATGGGTGGAAGATCCAGGCCTCAAACCAAGTCTGTCTGAGTCTATCCCCTGCTGCAACCTCTGTTCCATACTGCCTCTCGGGATGTATTTATGCATAGCTTTCCAAGTTCACTTTTTTTTTAAGAATCCATGTTTTTCCTCTTTGGAGGAAGATGAAGTAACAGTTACATTATTGTTATGTGACTTCTGGAGACTAGGTCATAAAGGCCATTAAGTGTCTGCCTTGTTCTCCCTGCCAGAATTTCAAGGAGAAGTCCAAGCAGATCCTAGAATAGCTCACGTGGTGAGGAGCTAGGTCCAACTGTTCCAGACATGTGAATGGGTCATCACAAAAGTGAGTCCTCCAGCTTTCAAAAGACCTATCCAGTTGAGACCATACAAAGTGAAGCTGTCTCCTGAGCCTAGCCCATACAGCTGAAAAGAGTAGATTGAGAATTGTTGTTTAATAAAGCTCCCTCTCAAAAAAAAAAAAAAAAAAAAGGTGGGGGGATTACATTTGAGAATCCAATGGAACGGATTCTTGAACCCAGAAGAGTAAGTTGACTTGTTTTTTCCATTTAATGATTAGCACAGTACTTTGGCCTGGGACACAGAGGCAGCCTTTAGAGAAATCAGAGTAACATTTATTTTCTAATACCCAATGGCCATTCTCCCGACGCTGCCAGATACCTTGCAGCACAGAGGTCTTCAGAGGAGGCAGAGGTGATTCTGCTCTCCACCTTTTCCACTTCTCTGTCATTTGCCCCCCTCTCTATTATTAGAGCTGCCCACTTTTTGGAAGCACCTTTTTTTTCTATAGTTTTACAGTTCTGACATCAAAAACAGCTAACACTCTCTTGCAGTCTTCATTGGTGGTTAAGTGATTTACTCTCCTAGTATGCTTTGATTCCTTCCTTGTTTTTGATTTGTCTGTTATAGATTTTTGCTTTGTGGTTACTATGAGTACTATTAAAATATCTTTTGATTATATAACAAGCCATTTTGACATGTAGATACTTAATTTAATGATTGTAAAGACAAGAAGCATATATTTTCAAATATTTTCTCCAGCCATATATTTTCAAATAGCCTATCTCTGCACCCACTAATAGTTTCTTCTTTCTAATCTGTCCTGCTACTGATGCCTTCAAACAAAAACAGGAAACAAGCTTCCCCCTGAATGTTTTATTAAAGGGCCTTCAAATGTTCAAAACTATGATCGGATTTGTTGATGGACCATATTTCCACGACAAAGACTTAGAAATCCTAAACAAAAAACAAAAAACATTCAAGTACAAACAATAATGGCTTAGCTTTTTTTCAAATAGTTTAAGACCTATATCCTGAAGTTCATAAAACATAGCTAATCCCACAGCAGCTAAATAAAAATCACCATGCCTAGTCACACAGTGATGAAATCATTGACTATCAAAGAAGATTCTAAAAGTCACTGGAAATAAAACACATATTACATATACAAGGATTATTGGTAGCTTCACAGTATAGTTCTTGTCAGTAACTGTAGAGGCCAAGAGACAGTAGAATCATAGCTTCAAAGAGTTAAATTAGAATGACCCTTGGCCTGCAATTGTATATCTCTTTATATTGTCATTCAAGACAAGAACAGACCATGGGATTTTACTACTAAGCAATCCCAGGTAAAAGAACTAATAAATGTGATGCTGGAGCAACAAGAATATTGAACTCAAAAGAGGACAGTGGGATTCCAGAAGCAACATTGAAAAGGGAACTTGGCAGATGGGTTGATCAATCTAAATAAGAATTGAGTGCTTTAAAAAAAATTGAGGATTGTTGCAGGTGGGGGGAGGGGCATTGAGGGTAACTCAGGGCTATCTTGAGATACAAAAATAAGATGTGTGAATGTGATATGCTAAAACTGTATATATAAGAGCCTGGCTCGTGGGATTATGGAGGTTGTGATTGGTAACTCCCAAGTTCTGCAGTTTGCAAGCCAGAGACCTGTGAGAGCAAGTGGCTGTGATTACAGTCTAAAAGCCATCTGGCTGGAAGGCCAGGAAAAGCCAGTGTTTCAGCTAGATACTAAAGGCTGGGAAAATACTGAGGTCCTAGCTCCAAGGCAGAAGGCATTTTTCTGATAACTTAGCTTCTTGCTCTAGTTAGGCCTTAGCTGGCTAGGCCCCACCACATTGGGGAGTATTGTCTGCTCTCTACTCAGATGTTAAGCTTGCCCAGAAACACCTCACAGACAAGTCCAGAGGAATGTTTTACCAAATATTTCTGCACCCATAGCCCTGGCCCAGTTGTCACCTAAAGTAGACCACTTACACAGATTAGTTGGGAAATATGTTTACAAACAAGACGGTTACTAAAATAGGCACAATAAAGTCTAATGATAGAGGGAATGAGTGCTTTCCAGATTCCTTTATAAAAAACAATAAAGATTAGATGTTGATTGTTTAAATATTTTTTGAGAGTACTGCTAAAAAATGGATATACAGCATATTACTTCTAAGATAATAAAGGGAGAATAATAAAAATTAATTAGAATGTAGAAAAAAGAGGAAAGAATGATTAGCAGAACTTGGAAAATAAGAGAGCAAAAGTAAGTCTGAAAGCATCAGTTACAACAAATGTAAATGGATTAAACTCACATCATTCAAAGCAGAGGCTTCCTAATAGAATTTTAGAAAATCTTGCTAAATGTTATTTCTGAGAGTAACACTAAGACATAGTAACACAATAAATTTATATGTAAAGAAATGGAATATCAGATATACAAGGTAGATATTATCCAAAAGAAAAACTGTGGAACAATGTTACCAGTTGATAACATTTAACCTAAGAAAAAATTTTATTAGAGACAGTTGTGACTTGTTATCAAAAGATATACTTACAGAGAGTTATGTGTGTAACACTGGGAGTGTGCATACAATCAAAAGTATATGATCTCCAAATATAGAAAGTGTCTGCAAAAATATAAAGAGAGACTGACAGATCCAGAGTACTAGGAGATGATTATTTCCTATCTACTTTGGGAACAATAAAGATATAGAAGATTTAAACAATATAATTAAAAATCATAACCTGGTAGACATAACTGAACTTTATCCCTCAAAAAGCAAAATTTCAGGATTTTAAGAAGAAAATATTTTTTTACAGATTTATCGAATAAAACCACAAAGAAAGTCAAACAAATGCCCCATATTAACATAGCTACCACAAATTAGAAATAGCAAAAATCTAAAATGTTTAAGTATTTAGCAGGGCAAAGCTGATATCATGAAAACTAGAAAATATTTATAAATAAAAGACAATAAAACTGGTTTTGTATGGTTAAATTTTGAGAGTATTAAAACCTTGAAAAATATGTATTAGCCAAGAATGATGATGGACACCTGTAATCCCAGTACTTGGGAAACTGAGGCAGGAGGATCACTGTGAGTTCCAGGCCAGCATGGGTTACACAGTGAATTCAAAGCCAGCCTCAACTATAGAGTGCAAAGGAGGCTTCCGGATCAACATGCCACAGCTCCCAGCGCAGAGTAGGAGACTTACAGGGCAACCTATCACCATTCCCAGCACAGAGGAAGTGAGCTGCCCAGGCGCCAGCCATAACCAACCAACTCCCCCCCACCACGCGTCAAAATGAGAAGACACATTAACAAGCCTCAGAACCAGACTTCCAGATCACCTACAGCAACTCCAAAGGGAAACGAGATGAAACCATGTGATACTCAACCACCTGGACTCCCTGAACTAGCAACAAAAGAGGATCTGGAAAAAATGAAATCGGAAATAATTTTTCAGACAACAGCAGAGATTGTGCCCATAGTGCAGGACATGATTAATAAATCTAGAGAGGAGCTGAGGAACATGATGGAATTCCAACATAGGAAACAAATGGAATCCATAAAACAAGTGCAAACAGATTTCCAGGAAATTAAAAACTCCATTGAAAGTCTATGCAGCAGAATGAGCCAGTGTGAGGACAGAATATCAGATATAGAAGATAAGATTGTAATTAGTAACCAGGAAAAGAAAAATTTCTTTAAAATTGTAAGGAACCATGAGAAATCAATCCAGCAGCTGTTAGACAATGCAAAGAAGAATAACATAAGACTGATTGGAGTCAATGAAAAAACAGGAGAGAGTGCAGATGACATGAAAAACCTGTTCACAGAAGTGATGGCAGAAAATTTCCCAAGCAGGGTAAAAGAACTTGACATACAGATGAGTGAGGCATATAGGACTCCAAGTAGCCTTCCTCAAAAAAAAATGTACACATAGGCATATAATTGTTAAGATTCCAGAAACACAACAGAAGAACAAAGTTCTACAAGCAGTGAGAGAAAAGAAACAAATCACATACAAAGGAAAGCCCATCAGAATCACAGACTTCTCAAAGCAAACTCTCAAGGCAAGAAGAACTTGGGGTGACATATTTCAAGCCCTAAAAGAAAACAGCCTCCAACCCAGATTGATGTACCTACCCTCCAATGTACCCTCCCAAACTATCTTTCAAAATTGATGGAGAAATAAGGTACTTTCATGACAAAGAGCACCGTAGGAACTTCATGAATACCAAATGAGCACTCCAAAAAATTTTAGACAAAATCCTAGGAAAAGACAATGAGGATCACAACCCCAGGAAGCACAGCAGAATGAATCCACTGGGCATGACAAGAAATTAAAAGCAAAGTGGGAGAATCCAACAAACAGAAAAAGTTGTGACAATGATAAGTCAATACATATCAGTTATAACCATCAATGTTAATGGCCTCAACTCACCAGTCAAAAGAAATAGACTGGCAGAATGGGTCAAGAAGCAAGATCCAACAATATTCTGCATAGAAGAAACACACTTGGGCTGGGGATTTAGCTCAGTGGTTTCGCCGCCTGCTGCACAAGTGCAAGGACCCGAGTTTGATCCCCCGTACGAAAAAAAAGAAAAAAAAAAGAAACTCATAGACTGAAAGTAGGGTGGAAAACAATACTCCATGCGACAGGAACCCCCAAAAAAGCAGGAGTAGCTATCCTCTTTGCAGACCAAGTGGATTTCAAATCCACACTGATTAAGAGAGACAAAGAAGGACACTACATCCTTGAAAAGGGAATAATCCAACAGGAAGAGAAGACAATCATAAATATTTATGCACCAAACACTAGTGCGCCCAACTATATAAAACAAATACTAACAGACATGAAAAATCATATAAGCACTAATACAGTAGTAGTGAGGGACCTCAATACCCCATTGTCACAAACAGATGGATCAACTAGAAAAACATAAGCAATGAAATACTAGAACTCAATCAAACTCTTCAGCAAATGAACTTAACATGTTTGCAGAGTGTTCCACCCCATAAAATCAGAATACACATTCTTTTCAGCTGCATATGGGTCATTCTCCAAAATAGACGACATACTCGCTCATAGAACACATTTAGGTAAGTGCAAAGGAAATGAAGTTATCCCCTGTATATTATCAGACCTTACTGTGAGGAAATTGGAGATCAATACCAAAAGAAAGCGCAAAAACCTCATAAACACATGGAAATTGAACACATTTTTGAATAACCAGTGGATCACAGAGAAAATTAAAGAAGAAATCAGAGAATTCCTTCAATTTAATGACAATGACAGTACAACATACCGGAATCTATGGGACACAATGAAAGCAGTCTTGAGGGAAATTCATAGCAGTGAATACGTATATTATGAAAACCGAGCGAGCCAAATTAATCAACCTGATGCTGAACCTCAAACTTCTAGAAAAAGAAAAGCAGGACAAACCCAAAGCTTATACAAGGGAGGAAATTATAAAGATCAGAGCACAAATCCATGCAATGGAGACTAAGAGAACAATACAAAAAAATCAATGAAGCCAAGAGTTGGTTCTTCGAAAGAATCAACAAAATTGACAAACCCTTAGCCAACCTTATCAGAAAAAGGAAAGAAAAGGCCCAAATCCATGCAATTAGGAATGAAAAGAGTGAAATTACAACAGACTCAGCAGAAATCCAGAGGATCATCAATACCTACTTCTAGAACCTATATGCCAATAAGATGGAAAACACAGAAGAAATGGACAGATTCTTAGATACATATGAATTATCTAAGTTGAACAAAGAAGACCTAAAAATTCTAAACAACCCAATGTCCATCAGTGAAATTGAAAATGTAATTAAAAACTTACCAACTAAGAAAAGCCCGGGTCCTGATGACTTCACTGCTGAATTCTATAAGACATTTAGAGAGGAACTACTGCCACTACTCTTTAAACTCTTCAATGAAATTGAAAGGGAAGCAATACTCCCAAATTCATTCCTGGAAGCAAGTATCGCCTTGATCCCCAAAGCAGAGAAACACCCAACCATAAAAGAGAACTATAGGCCAATCTCACTAATGAAAATAGATGCAAAAATCCTTACTAAGATACTGGCAACTGGAATGCAGAAGACCATGAAGAAGATTTATCCCAGGCATGCAGGGATGGTTCAACATATGCAAATCAATCAATGTAATACACCATATCAATAGAGCCAAGGACAAAAACCATATGATCATCTCAGTACATGCAGAAAAAGCATCAAAAAATCCAATACACATTTATGATAAAAATCCTACAAAAAATTGGAGTAGATGGTCTCTACCTCAATCTGATAAGAGCCATCTATGAAAAAACAACAGCTAGTATCATACTAGATGGTTAAAAACTGAAATTCTTCACACCAAAATCAGGAACAAGACCAGAATGTCCACTATCACCACTCCTGTTCAGTATAGTTTTGGAAACATTAGCCAGAGGAATTAGACAAGAGAAAGAAATAAATGGAATAAAGATCGGAAATGAAGAAGTCAAATTGTCATTATTTGCAGATGACATGATACTCTATATAGAAGACCCCAAGAACTCTACCAAAAGTCTTCTAGACTTAATAACCAAATTCAGTAGAGTAGCTGGATACAAGGTCAACACACAAAAATTGATAGCTTTCAGGGCCGGGGATTTAGCTCAGTGGTTTCGCCGCCTGTTACGCAAGCACAAGGACCTGAGTTCAATTCCTCGTACCAAAAAAAAAAAAAAAAAAAATCCATAGCTTTCCTCTACACCAACAACAGACTCACTGAGAGCAAATAGGGCAAACAATTCCTTTAGCAATAGCATCCAAAAAACTGAAATACCTAGGAATCAACCTAACAAAAGAAATTAAAGACCTCTTCTCTGAAAACTATAGCACTCTGAGAAGAGAGATTGAAGACGATATCAGAAAATAGAAAGAAATCCCTTCCTCCTGGGTAGGAAGGATCAACATATTGAAAAATGGCCATACTTCCAAAACTGCTACATAGGTTCAATGCAATCCCAATTGAAATCCCAGCAGCATACTTCACAGACCTTGAGAAAACGATCCAAAAATTCATTTGGAACAAGAAGAGACCTAGAATAGCAAAAGCAATTCTAGGTAACAGAGACATGGCAAGGGGTATTACAACCTGCAACTTGAAACTATACTGCAAAGCTACTGTGATGAAAACAGCATGGTCCTGGCAAAGAAACTGACCTGAGGACCACTGGAACAGATTAGAAGATGCAGAAACAATGCCAGACACACTCAGCCACCTCATCTTCGACAAAGGAGCCAAACACCCTCACTGGAGGAAAGATAGCCTCTTTAATAAATGGTGCTGGTGAAATTGGGTTTCACCTTTCCAAAGATTAATACTAGGCCTATATCTCTCACCATGCAGTAAACTAAAATTGAAATGCATTAAAGATCTAAATATTAAAACAGAAACGCTGAACCAGCTGGAACAGAGGTTAGGTAGAACTCTTGAAGACATTTGTGTAGGAAAGGATTTTATGAACAAAACCTCATTTGCCCGTGATCTCACACAAACAATGAACAAGTGGGATCTCTTCTTACTAAAAAGCTTCTGTACAGCAAGAGAAACCACCACCAGTGTGAAGAGACAACCCACAATGTGGGAAAAAACTTTCACCAGCGGTCTCTCAGACAAATGTTTACTATCTAGAATCTATAAAGAACTTAAAAAAATCAGACCTCCCAAGTTAAAGACCCAATCCAAAAATGGGCATCTGAAATGAACAGACATCTCTCAGACAAAGAAGTAGTAATGGCAAATATATATATGAAAAGATGTTCAACATCACCGGTCATTTGAGAGATGCAAATGAAAACAACGCTGAGATTCCACCTCACCCCAGAAGGAATGGCTGCTCTCAAGAAATCAACCAATAACAAATGCTGGTGGGGTTGTGGAGAGAAAGGAACCCTTCTCCATTGTTGGTAGGAGTGTACACTGGTGCAACCACTGTGGAAATCAGTATGGAGATACCTCAAAGAACTAGGACTGAAATCCCATTTGACCCCGCTATTCCACTGCTGAGGATCTTCCCCAAAGAATTAAAAGAATCATACCACAGTGATATATGTGCACCCATGTTCATAGCAGCACAGTTTGTAATAGCTAAAACTTGGAAACAGCTCAAATGTCCATCAACTGGAGACTGGATAAAGAAAATGTGGTTTTTAAAAAATAAAATGGAGTACTACGCAGCCATAAAAATGAGAAAGTAGAGACATTTATTGCTAAATGCACGTACATTGAGGCAATACTCTTAAGTGAAATAAATAGGACACACATGTACAAATACTGAGTAGTGTGTCTAGTGTGAGAAACTGAAAGTGTAAATGAGTAAAAGGTGTAACCGATAATGTGAAATAGGAAGAAACGGGGCAAAGGGAAAGGGGAAGTGGAAGGGATAGACAAAAGGAAAGAAACGAACGGAATTAATATGAGAAAATGAAAACTGGAAACAGTCTTTGTAAATAGGGAGGGATGGAGGGGTTGAAGGAAGGATATGGGAAGGGGGAAAAACTAAGAACCAGTAGAGATTATGTAAAGGTGCGAATTTCCAAGGATGAATGTCCTTATATTGTATATCTGAAATGTGCCAATAAAATAAAATTTAAAAGAAAAAAAGAATGTAAGTGCTGTCTGCCCTTAGAGTAGTTAGCCTGAATAAGATATAAGGGACAGAAAGTGTCTTGTCACTTGTCACTGGTAGTTTGCTTGCTTTTGCTATCTTCTGCCTGCCATAAACATTTCTCCTCAGTGATGCCCCTCTAGCATGCCACCCTGCCTTGGAGTCAGACATCTATGAACTGAAACCTCTATAAACTATGAGCTAAATAAACCTTTCCACCTTAAAAAAATGTATATATTAAAAAATTGAAATGAATGTTTTTGATGTGCAGATTAAACCCAGGACCTCACACATGCCACACATGTGCTGTACCACTGAGCTACAGCCTCAGCCCTTGAAAATGAATTTTATAAAAATGGTAAGGTAGTAAAATATAGTATGGCCAACTCCAAGTAAAACAGCAGGATATAATGATGAAAAAAGATAAATGAAACATAATTAGAAGAAATAGCTCAGTAGAAAGGATCAACAGTGATAAATTTTGGTTTCTTTAAAAATCCTATTTTAAAATTAACCTCTAACAAGACATAAAGAAGAAAGTTTATACAAGTTAATATTAGATCATCTAAGGTAAATTTATTCCAGATGCAGATGCACAAGTTAAATCAGGTTAGTTGGTATTTAGATGTTTATTGCATTAAACTTAGGAGTTTTTTTTAATCTTAAGAAAATTTTACAATGAAATGAGCATAGTCTTAGGCATCATATCTTAGCCCAGCCATTGCCTGTTGCCTGTCCATAGCAGCTTGTGTTCAAAGATAACAGTTCTCTCCTATTCCTCGACCTTGCTCCAAGTGACGGCATTCTTGCTGTGTACTTGCTTGGTATAAATGAGAATTTGGTCAGTAGGAGCAGTGGCAGGAGTAAACTGTGAAAGCAACATCATCATTCTGAGATTCCTAAACTTCAGAACATGTGAATAGAAGTAGATGATACTCACTTTCTGGCTGGACTAAGATACTAACAGTCCTTCACAAAGTCAGAGTGGAAAGCCCCACCTGTGGAGAACAGGCACGCCCTAGGTCTGCCCCAGAGGCCTTGACTGTCATTAGTGCTTTCTCTCTTGCTCTGAAAAATGACAGGTTTCAAGAAGAGAAAAGACATTTCTTTGGGTTTAAAAGAAGTGGACTCAATATGTAGTTTTTACTACATTTAAAACAACTGACTTCCTTTGTTTTGAATAGTGTTCTATTCAAAGCGTACCAACTATTTTTTTAACAAATTTATTGGTTATGATCCTTAATCTTGATAAGCACACTATTCTAAAATTTATATTGCAAGGGAAATTATGTCATCAGATTCTTCTTTTGATAGTTCCTTTTCTTCTCTCAAAATAAATGACTCACTTTTCTCATGTCCTAGAGCATTGTCCCACTTCTTTTTTTAAGAGAGCCTTTGTTTAATGATTTTAGTGATGAATTTGCATATAATTTGGCATGAGATTGGTAATTTTCCATAGAATAGCACTTTGGGTCACACTGCTGGACCATTAATATGTTCCCTTTTCCTCACATAAGGAAGAGAGTTTGCAGTGTAAGACCTTAGCCACGACCAGGTACATGCGGGGAAGGTGCTTCTTTTTCCTTGAGACCCTTAAATGTCCTCAGAGAATGTGACCAAGTGTGTGACAAGTGCTTTGATCCCCTTCCCCTGGCCAGGCCTTTGAATTAGGTTGTGAAACTAAGCAGGCTACCAGGGACATCATTATCTCTTTAATAATATTGCTGCCATAATCTATTCCTTTATAAGATGATTAGCTGCTTTATATTGTCAATATTTGTACCACTTATCCCTGATTATGCCTTACAGAAATAATGGGTCACACCTATGTTTGTATGTGGCAAATGCATAAGTCTGGTTTCTTACTATTGTTTAAACTTTGTAGTTGTTTTCTCTGGAGAATTACACAGGAACCCTTGAGTCAGCTGAGGTGATCTCATCGGGCTCCAAAGCTGATTGTTGAGACAGAGCTGGATAAGAAAGCTAGGTGGTCCTCTCTTTGGATTTCCACATGCCTTCTCCATATTCAGTATAAACACATATTTACAAATGACTGTTAAATATGTAACTGTTGCTTTACACATGCAGTTGTGTGACTAACGTTAGGCAATGATTAAAATAGTTGAACTTTTTTTTTTGTAGACTCAATACTATGCTTAAGCGAATAAGGTATAATTGCCTTATTTCCTTGCCCAGAATTTACTAACATTTATCATATCTGTCAGTGTTCTTATATCACTGAACTTGATAAAGAACATAAAAAAAGTTAGATTAATAATCATCTTGCAACTTGAATGATGTAGATCCAGAATCTGTGTTCATTTTCGTAACTAAATTACACTATATGCATTTGAGTTTGTGCTTGTCTGGGTCCAACTCTAAGCTATTTTGCTCATACTTGGGAATGATTCCACTGGAGGACTTTGACAGAATCGATTCCAAGGTAATACCTGACTTAGCTTCAGTTTACAGACCTGCATTCCTCCCATTCCTCAAGAGGAACTTTGGCCCCCTGAGCTGCTACATACCAGTGGTGAACAAAAGGGAGTCCAGGACTTTTCATAGGTTGTCACCTGTATAACATCCTTCACTAGATGTCTCCCTTACTGCCTTTATTCTTCTGTAGCACTCGCTGGGATTTCAGCTTAATTTGCAAGTGGACAAGGCATATTTTAGGTGGAAAACTTGTGTACATAGTAAATACATATTATCCCAACACACACACACAAACACACACACACACACACAGTGAGACCTCCATATCTTGGGGTCTAAAAGCATGAGTTGAAATATGGAACAAAAAAGTCTTATCTGTACTGAGCATGTGCAGATTGTTCTTGTCATTACTCCCTAAATAATACTATTTATACAGCATTTACAGTGTATTAGTTATTGTTAGTTATCTAGAGATTATTTAAAATGTATGGAAGGTTGTGCTTGGATTATATGCAAGTCCTATGCCATTTTATGTAAAGGATTTGAGCATCTATGGAATTTAGTGTTGGGGGTTGGGGGTGCAGAAGGCCTCCTGGAACCAATCCTTGATGGATTTCAGATACTAAGAGACAACTGTACACACATGCGTGCGCACACACACACGCGCGCACACTTTTTAAATTTAAGATTCCCCCAATTAGCCAGTATTACCTAATTTTCTCACCTGTGAATAGGCATAATATTTTATTGAATTTGAAGAGAACTGTTTTAGAAAGGTTTAGTACTCAGAGATGGTTGAGAGTTATTTTTATTGACATCATTGATGTCTTTAAATCTGACCTGTTTTAACTAAGCTGTACATATACATATGCTTGGTTATAAAATACCTACCTGCACAAAGTAAATATTTTTCTTTTCTGGTTGTTTTTGCAGGATTTTTTTTCCAAGTGAGCTTTTCCAAAGCTAATTTATCTGCAAAAAGACATATGTTTTAGGTCTAGACTTCTTAATTTACCTTGGAAAAAATAGGTCATCATCAAATCTGGCAATGTGGTTTATAAACTTGGCAACATGGTCTAATTAAAAGATTCTCTTAGATTAAAAATGGAAAAATGATTAGTATCAGTAATATTTTTGTTTTCATGGTTTGTGTGTATGTAGGTATATGTCATTTCTCATGTTGCATTAAAAGTATGTTGACTGTCTTAATAGTTTATCTCTTCTCTTCCACAGCCTCCAAGTCTGTTATAAATAGTATGCTACGGGACCCTTCTCAGATTCCAGATGGAGTTCTAGCAAATCAGGTCTATCAGGTATTAATCACAGCTGTCTATTTTCAGTGGCAGTGCTGTTATCTGCCTAGCAGAGTAAAGGATTTTAGACCTCATTTAATTACTGTCATCATAAACTATCACTGAGGTCAGAGTGCACCATAAATGGCAATGCAATATTTGTGAGAAGAGCATTTCACCTTTTTAATAGCCTGCTTTTATAGTAAATAAAAAGCATGCAATTTTTGTTTTCTGTGATTAAATCTGAACAACCTTTTGATAGCTTTTTTTGGGGGGGTGGGGGTAGAAAAGTAATTACTGCTTTTAGGATGTTTACTGGAATGATTTTTGTAGCCACCCCATCCCAGACCCCTTCTCTTGTTTGTCTGCAGTGCATTGTGAACGACTGCTGTTATGGACCACTGGTGGACTGCATCAAACAGTATCCTTCCCCATAAAATTTTAGGTGCGCAATTGACGAGCTTAGATTCAGTGGAGGAGATGTGTCTAGCTTTAACCTGACATAAAGTTCTGCTTCACAAAACACATTTCATACTCTTCTATTTTACATTCTATCACCTGGAGGGTCACTGCGGACTATTCTTTCCTACAGCTTAAAAATCAGATAGGCCGCAGGAAGATGTCAGTTCAGCAGTTGCACACTCACATGCTTATTTCAAATTGCTTGGTTTTCAATGAGTTTAAAGGTACAGAGTCATTAGGCAGGTAACTTACTGTCTTGTAATGTATCTAACCATTCCAGCGAATATTTAAAAAAATATAACAGAGTTCCATTTAAAATGAGCCAAATTCAGTTGAGTCTCTTGGAATAAATTTAGAGCCTGGAGTTAAAGGATGATGTGATTAAGATGCTGCCAGAGACCATTACATTTTAAAGGGCAGTGGATTTTTGTTGCTTAAATGCCGATTACAATCTGAGCTGTCATTTAGATACCTAATAAACATTTTCAGAGAAACCATGATAATTTTTCCTTTGGGACTGGACTTAAGTCTGTGAAAACAGATGCCCAGTCGTTCTTCATTAAAACCATTGAAATTACCAAAGAGTCGATGTTTACTTCTTAAAACAGGATTGGGTGGAAGGTAACCACTTCATGAAGTAGGACATTACTAATCAATAAATTTAGTATTGTAGTAATAGTGAAGATTTTGATAATCCTTTACTAAAACATTATTTAAATGATTATTAGTGACTTTAATGGATATACTATATATCTTAATCCATGATTGTTGCATCTCTTAATATAAACATGGCCTTTCTGGGATAGATTTTGTTAGCATGGCTGGCACTGTGACATCTGTGACCCAGGAATTACCACTCAGGGTTTTTGTTGGAAGCTCCTACAAGTTAAATGTGTATACGAATGTCTGTACACATGTGTGTTTGTATGTGTTTGCTTATATTCCTCCTTGTTTCATAAAGGTTTATTGTAAGTAAAATGTTTGATAGAAATTACTTTCTTTCCTAAGTAAAATTAAGATTTGAAAATAGTCTAGTACAGCCCTCTCACAAGAACATTCAGTACCTATGATACAGCCTTTTTTGTAGTCTCCAGCTCTATTCCTCTACCTAGCCTAAAGTAATAAAAAACAGTATTGTCACAAGCTTGCCTTTTTATTAAACTAAAGTAAAACTATACTTCTGCTCTTCATGTAAAATTAATGATAGCATTAGAAATTGTAGAAGTGCCAACTTCGTGTTTCTGCAGTGATAAAGTTTAGCACATTCATATAACAACTAACACCATCTCAGAGTATCTGAGGCTGAATTACATGTTAATTTTAAAGCACATAAAATAGTTAAAAATCAATTTAAAGTTAAAGTTTTAAAAGCATAATGTCTTTTGAAGGATTGAATATTGATTTTAAATATAACTATCTAATTATATATGCATGGACTAAAGTATGAAGTCAACTGCTTTGTAAATGCCAGGAGGCTATTTTTCAGTAATAGTTGAGATGCTTACGGGAAACTAGATTGCTGTATTGCTGGGGAAGAAAATGGCTTGTGAGGTTATTTACAAGTTTTGCCCCGTGGTCACCGCCATACATCAATAATAGGTATTCTTATAGACAAAGTCTAAGTGTTTCTGCTTATGGAGCATTATAAATTCTGTTTGGAGTATTTTCCTTACATTTTTTGTCATCATTCATTTTTTTTTTTTCTTTTTTTTGGCTGTGTTATTGCCTGTAGGATTTAATGTAGTCATGATTTCAATTGATAAAGATAATGGTGTATGTCTATAAATTGCAGTCATTGACTAGATTATAATTTTTGCAGTTCCATTATGATTCTTGCCAGTAAAATTGTTTTTATAAGCTTTATTTTCTAGCCCTTGCATTTTATATATGTCAAATAAAGCATAATCAAGAGATATATCTTTCAAAAAAAATCTCAAATTGGTGACTGCTTTTACCATGCAAAATAAGAGGCAGAGAAGTTTATAGAAAAACTACTTTTATCGTTGCATTGAAGTTGTTGCAGTTTCATATAATGTAAATACATTTACAGTGATGTTTCCTCAACTAATCAACAGGAATTATTTTATTTCACACTAAATAAAAATTATTGTTTTCTATGAATGAAAATGTCATTTATATACCATTCTGATAATTTGGTAACATTTATATTGCTTACTCTCAGTACAACATACCGTTTTCTAAGAAAGCACACATTTGGTAAATAGAATAGTGTGAAATCTTTTTACTCCATTATGAAAGTTACACGTAGACATTTGGTTAAGTACAATAAAGCAAGTTGGTCCTTTACTAATAAAATATCACACAAAGCACAGTGGCGAAGACTATGTACATGGCCATGGCTTTCTCCTGCTTTTAGTGTCTGCTTTTCTTTTCTTTTAGAGCCATGCTCACTCACACCTTTTCCACCACAGCTCATACTCATTGAGGGAAAAAGTGAGAAACCAGCCACTTCAGCTTTCTCAAGTGTGAGTCCTGGGTACAGCTCTCAAACAAGAGCCTGCAGAGAAGCAAGGAAAGATAATGATTCAGGAAGCTTCAAGTGCTGTGGGTTTCATTTCTGTGCCATCAGTAACCTCAGTTTTATGATTCAACATTTTGGATGTAAATAATTCACAACAATAAAAGTGAGGGCACATTTATGTGCAATAGAAGTAAATAATTTAGTTCTAAAATGTGGGATGCCCCTAGTCATGAGATAACATGAGAGTTATTCATCTAATGTCCTTATTGGACTCTGAAAATGTGTGAAATTTTGTGATTTAAAAATTTGTATCTGTTTTAAAACTTTATTTCCAATTAGAAATTAAAGCACAGAAGTATACATTGGGAAAGGAAGGAAAACAATAGTAAAGAGGCAGTAATGATGACTTACCACTTGTTTTGATGGAAGGCATAGATGACTACATCTCTTATAATTACAGGATTTATGTATTAATAAAGGACAGTATGATTCTCTAGAAGAAAGATGTTTGTAAGTGGTGTAAAAGTTTTATTTAAGTTGAACTCTCACAGTACATGATCAAAATCATAGTCTCTGGTAAGCCAAGGAGTGATGCAACTAGGTTGACATTCTCAATGCAATGGAGGGTGAAGGTAATGATTCAGAGAATTATTACCAAAAGCTATTGGCTGAATTAAAGTGCTGGAATAGGATAATGCTTTTTCCTAGACTTTGTGCAGTCTCATCCCTTTGGAAAGTGGACTAGACTTCCAAGTCCTGTTCCTGATTTTATTATTTACCAGCTGTGGGACTCCGACTCGCTCCACCTTTCTGAACCTTACTTTCTTTAACTGTAAAAATAGGACTAGTAATAGCATCTATTTAGGGTGGTTGTTGTGAAGAATAAATAAAATGATATCTTGAAGTACCTAGCACAGAGGCTTCATATGGTTATTATCAATTATTATATAATTTTAATGCTTTTTGAGAAGCTCTGTGGAGGTCAGAGGCAGGCTTATTCTCATTCTCAGCTTTACCACATAGAACTGGCCTTGTGCAGGTTCCTAGGTCTCAGTTTTCTCACATACAAAATAAAGCTTATAATGATTGCAAGGATGAAATAAGATACATACATCACTTGATACAGTGCCTGCCACCTAGGAAGCACTGAAATGATTTATTCATTTTTGTGTATATCTGTTTATCTGCATATATGTAAAAGACTCTTAAACACCCTCTGTACCCACACTGTCTCCCAGGATTAGTTATCTATAAAATGTCTTTGTTTCGGATTACTTACACTCTCAAGTCGGTTGGTTGTTTGGCCTCTCAAGTCACAGAGGATCACTAACAATAGTTGGGAAGTGGAACAGAGGAGCTGCTACATGCTGGCTCAGTGACAAGTGTGAATTCACAGATTTGCAGAACTCTGTAAGACTGGAAATTCTTCCAGGGCAAACCTGGTTAGTATTCTTAGCTATAAGGTAAGTGCTTAATTAATGTGTACTAGATTGAATTGAGAGATTTTTTAGCACAGATTAATGGTTGTTTGAAAATGTCTCCCCCTCTTTTTAAAAGAAGTTGAAATCACACCCATTTATAAATTTTTGTTTGCCAGAATATATAAGCATTATAGAAAATCACCTCGCAATGTTTAAATGAGAGGAGGAAAGTATTTTGAAATGTCATTCCTCAGACCTGTGGGCCGCAGGTCGTAGTACCTACCTCAGTGCTCCATTTCTTCTCCAAGTGTGGATCCGGTATTAGCATTTTCCTGATGATGCAATACTGCCTATGTTGCCTTCCTTAACTAAACTTCCCAGTGCCATTGGTCATGAGCATGAAGTCTTGCTAAGAGACTTGCTTCTGGAGAAAAACCTGTCCTTCCTAGGTGAGTATTGCTCTCAGCTTCCCTGGCTGGTAATATTTTTGTGAGTGCTTAAATATATATTTTTAAAATCTTCCACTCAAAGTTATTATGTGCTAAAGGAAGAGAGAATGATGATTGATGCTCTGCATGTTATCTTTTATTGATTTAGAGCTGAGCAGGAACTCAGATACCTAATCCCCTGTACATACAGTACATGCACAAGCTTACAATTAATATTTTATAGAATAAGTGGCTGAAAAAATGCTTTAATATCTGTTGCAGTATTACTTTTGGTGTCATGAGATATTAACTATAATCTGGGCCTTATGAGAGAGAAACAAAAGAAATATTGTCTATAAAGTGCTTTATATATTAAAAAGAATGGTTAGAAAAATTCATGTTAGATGTGTTCCTCTCACATATGGAGTAGGGCAGTTCTTCTACTTGAAAGCAAAATATTAAGCTTTTATTATTTTTATGCCAAACATTAATTGTCCTCATAGGTTTAGTATGATTGTTCAAAATCCCACATGTATGCATGTGTTTGTATGCCAGTGTAGAATCTTATTACAGATTGCTGTTTCAACATCTCTTAAGAATTAGAAATTAAGTCTCAAAGGACAGGCATATAATAGCTGGTTGTGGAAACCATAAACCACCCTGTAGTGAATTTCTCTTCTCCATTTTATTTTATTTTAGCATTTTTCTCCTTACCTATTTGTTTCTTTGTTTTTTCCATTTTAAATGTGGTAATTTGCAAAGAATCCATTCATGAGTTATTATATAGATTATCTTGTATAATATTTATTTAATATTTATTTATCTTGTGTAGATATTGAATATGATATAATTTTTAGGGAAAAAAGTAAAGAATATTGGATTATATAACTTCTGTTCCAAATTAGACAACAACATGGCCAAGTAAAGTCAAGACATGTTTCCATTTCAAGTTAAGGTGTTTAATACAATCCTGTAATAAATTATTCTCGATCATAATGTTTGATGTTTTTATTAATAAATTAGAAAATGAAATTGGATGTACTGCAAGATTATTGATAATTTGAAGCTGAAAGATATCATATTCTCTAGGGTTAAAAAACAATAGAATAGGAAAGTGATCTCTAGTTACTAAATTTTAGTATGTAGAAGCAGCAAGTTATTTCATTTAAAAGGGGCAATTGAATTGCTCAACCTATGGAAACAGAGTAAGTTGGGAAGAAACTGCCTTTGAAACCTAAAAATAAAATGATAATAGATCAGAACCAGTTGTAACGAGTGTCCATGATGCACCATGCAATGTATTTCAGAAATGTGGAGTTCTGATAATATTTTAAAAATTAGCAGGTCATATTGATCACTCAATTAGTGGTCATTATGGGCATGGCCAAATCCAGTTGCTTTGCTTTCCTTTTGTTTTTGTTTTAAGCTACCACCTGAGTAATCATACTTTCATAGCTTCTTTGTGCTACTCTTCTGGCACCATCTGCCTATGACCAGTCAGGCCCGCAGCCCCATTTCTTTGATTTGCCTAACTTTTCTCTGCTTTCTTACTGAGGAGTAAGAGCTTAGATATGGCCTATATTTAGATGTAGTTCCTCAACTTACCTGAAGTGCGTGCATTAGATTGGATTCACCAAAGGCAATGTGGAAACTTGGTCAAAGAATTGTTTCGACTTGTTTACAAGTAGTACAGCAAACAGACCAAAAATTCTACACTGTGGGAAGTACAGGTGATTATTTTATAGGTGCATATCTAAAAAATGATATGACTAATATTTAAAACTAAATGCATTCTAAGACATTTAGCCAATTCCATGCAACCTCAGTTCCATTTTGAAGCTTTTCCTCATCAGCATACAAGAAATTGTTAATTTATTCTATGCATAGTAAGTGTTTTAATGTAGTACTAAGGGGACACATGTTTATAGTTAAAGCATGAAAATTCAAAGTCTGTATGAAATACTGTTGTGAAATTATTTGTCTTTTACCTTGTAGATATCTCTTCACAATGATTAATTAGCTCTAAAGTACTGAGCCAGGTAAATTTAAATAGATCATCATGTTAAATCCAACTATGGAAAATATCAATATATAAATAAATTATTAATCTAATCATATTCTTTATTTTTTACATGTATGCACTTTGCATTTTGTTTCAGAGACTTTGCAAATTATTTCATTTTAATTTTTTGATAAGCAGAAGTAAAATCTCTCTGTTGGTTTCTAATGTGAATTACTTTCCAAAGAAAAATATTTTTCATTGTTTACATACTAACCCTTTTAAAGATTATGACTTTCCCTAAAATTTTACCCTATTTTACATTTTCTATGCATGGTATTTTTTAGTTCCTATAGTATTTTCATAAGATATGAAATAAAGATTCTACATTTTGAATTTCTGCTTTTTATAAAGCCTCAATGGTTATTAGAGATATTAATTTGTTTACAAAATATATTGAGTCAAGTTAACAGTATAACTTCTCAAGTACGCTGTAATCCAATTTTTCTTTTTCTCTTCTTTTTTTTAAATACGTGCTTGCAGTAAATGCAGTTTACAATCATCTTGGAGAGTGGGTACACGTATATAGTACAGCTTGGTTCTTTTTTTAATCCTCTTCCCTCTCACCTCCCTCCCTCCTCCTCTGAATCTCCTTTCCCCATTTCGTTCTTATTGATATTATTAATCTAATCTCATGTTTATGTTATGTTTAATTCATTTATTAGGCTCCTGTACATGGCATATCTTTATCCAATTAACTTCCCACCCCCCTTCCCATCTCCTCTCACCTTCAGCTTCCTGGACCCCTTCTTATTTATAAGAGCTCTATCCCCCTGTCTCTTTCTGTCCACCCTTTATTGTGCTCTTTGTCTGCACTTTTCTTTACTCAAATGAGTGGTACTATACAATATTTAAACTTGTGTGTCTGATTTATTTCACTCAAAATTATGTTTTCCACCCTGTCCGGGTGCGTGCACTTTCCTATAAATGTCTCAGATTTTTCCTTCTTTATAGCACAGTAGTAGTATTCCTTTAATCATAATAATAATAATTTTTTTTTTTTGGTTTTTTGAGACAGGGTCTCGCTTTGCAATTCAGGCTGGCCCTGAACTCACTGTGTAGCCCAGACTGACCTTGAACTGGCAGCGATTCTCCTGCTGCTACCTCCTGAGTGCTGGGATTATAGGGGTGCACCACCATGCTTGGCTGTATTAATTATAGATACCACATTTTCTTTATCCAGTCATCTGCTGATGGGAATATAGGCTGCTTCTGGGATTTAGCTTTTATGAATTGTGCTGCTATAATCATTGGTCCGCATGTATCATTGTAGTGTGATGTGTTTAGCTCTTTGGGGAAGATGCCTAGCAGAGGAATGGCTGGGTCATATGGAGTTTCTCATTTAGGTTCTCCATACTGATTTGTGTAATGTTTGTGCTAGTTTACATTCTCACCAAGAATGCATTGATAACACTTGCTAATAGAAGGTAAAAACAAAATAAATCACCTTTTTTTTTTTTCCTAGCCTGTTTGCTTGATTTCCTTGTTTCAAACCCACTTACTAACCAGTTGCTGTGGCACAAGATTTAACCTGGAAGTATGGGAAAGAGAAAAAGAAGTGTCTTTTTCATTTAAAACTTGTTTGTACTCATGTGGAATTATCCTATCTCACAAATATTTATACAAATAAGTAGACTGTCATCAGACAGTTCAAAATTGAATAAATGATTTTAATTTTCCAACTATGAAATATTTTTCATTTATATATTCATTTATTTCACAAATAAGTGAATGAGCTAGGTGCTATTATAGGCAATAGACAAAAAAGTCAAATGGAATCTAGACAAGCTACCAAAGAATGAATGCAGATAATTTCCTGCAATTTCTGGAGGTTCTTGTAAATGTTTTATTCATTATATTTTCTTTCAGCTACATTTTTAGTGTGTTCTGTACATGCCAGGAACTGAAACTGTACTAGTTAGTGTGAAGATGATCAGTTACAAGCACCCTATGTCCCAGAGATGCACAGCCATACACGCTCCTGTCACATCTGTTCTTGTGAGAGTGGAGCTCTCTGTCTAGTGCATCTCCCCGAACAGTTGCTCACTCAGTTGTCTTCATAATGAAAATAAATGCACCTATGGCTATTGTCATGCTGCTCTTATTAAACCTTTCAAAGAAAAGATATACAGTACACTAAAAATCAATAACTAAACTTCACAGGTGAAGAAAATGTTGCTGTCGCATGAACTATTTTTATGGACACAGTGATAGAATTTTACATATTCATGTATTCTACCTCTCCAGGACCTTCTTGACCTGTTTACTTTTAGGATGGCTAGTTGCTTTCATTAGTGTGGCTCTCTTACCATTGAGCTAACCCATCTCTTCAGTATGTTCTATCATAAAAAAATTAAGTTAAACGTGATACCTTCTAGGAAAATATAAAATATATTTCAGCAAATGTTAGTAATGCTTTCCAAGGATAAATAATTTAGAATTAATATTTACTGATCAACATCTGAGGTCTCAGAAAATGTCAAGAACTACTGTCTACTCCTAAGCTTTCACATACAGAGAACTCTTTCTAAACATTACATTAGTCAATAAGCATTGTGATCGTCTTTACCACCTCTGCTAAGGATTTACCCCATTTCTAATATTAACACAATAGAAAATTTGATCTATCGATAAGGAGGTTTTAATTTATATCTCACAAGTGTTTCATGAGACTGTGCTTTGTTATGTTGTATCCTCTTGTTAGTTTTGTTGTTGTTATTTCTTCGTTTGTTTGATTTAGTTACTTTCGGTTTAGCTTTTTTTCTTTTTGAGACCTTTGGACGGAAAGGGTAAAAGAGGGAAGAAAAACAGTGACAGGAGAAGACAAGAAGACTGTTAGCAGTGTTAGGAGAAATAGGAAAGAGTTTATGCCAGAGATGGAAGGTACACCACTCATCCTCTGTGGGTTGGCATATCTCCAGGTCAGAGGGACTTTCATTAGTGCCTTCTACAGCCACTGTCTGGTGCAAATTCTTGTTAAGTTTGGCTTAATAAGGATGGCTCTGGAGATATTTTATTCTTTCCAGGGGATGTTATCCTGCTAGTAGACACTAACAATTATTTGGAGTGACATCTGAGAGGCATTTTCTTTATCTCTGCCTTACCTCTGCCCTCTGTGTTTGGACAAACCAGCATATTTTACATGGGTGCCCTTCTAACATTCATGTATTACTCTGTGGGACTTCAGGAAGGTGTAATCTATGAAGCCAAATAGGCTTAGTAAAGGATGTCCCTTGCTGTAAGAAATTAGAATCTTTGTTTCTAAGAGTTCATCTGCTCCTGCTGCTTTATTCCCCACTTAAAGCACCAGTGCTCTGCTGGGGAAGTGACTATGACATGACAAACAGAGGATTATGACTCCAGGTGAAGAATAGGCAGCAGGAACAGATGAGATTTAGAAGAGTAGGATTGTTTACATGCAGATGTTAGCCGTACAAAGTAAGAAACTAGAAATAAAGCATATGATTATAAAAGTTGAAGGGAACTGAGGTGGTTGGGTATTTTATAAGGTATCAGCCACTTAAATTCCTGTCAGAAAGTTAAAAATAAGATGCAGTTTTTAAAGTAGCAGGAACATAATATTGGGGGAGGAGTATGGAGAATTTGGGTTCTGTTCTCTCCTTCCTGAAGAAATTGTCAAGGTGAGAGACTTCCTTACTTATTCCTCTTACTGAATGTACTTGTGCACTCTTCTCCCAGAGACTGAGAGGAAAGAACCAGGGACAC
This sequence comes from Heterocephalus glaber, assembly GCF_053883595.1. Classification (NCBI taxonomy): domain Eukaryota; kingdom Metazoa; phylum Chordata; class Mammalia; order Rodentia; family Bathyergidae; genus Heterocephalus; species Heterocephalus glaber. The sequence continues at coordinate 7,940,504 of NW_028258163.1, read as the reverse complement.
CTTGTTGCTGGAAGCTAAATGCTCTCTGGAACTTTGAAGAAAGTTCTCCTGTGCATTTACAGTGGTAATCTACCTGTTTCTGGACTACAGCCCTGCTCTGGTGAGATAACTTATATCTGCTGATCATCTGCTTTACTGACCACTACTACAGAGATACTGGTACTACTTTGGTTGTAAGTGGCAGAAAGCAAATCAAACCAGTGTACAAACACACATTGAACTGATTTGTTCAGCTGTACACCTGGGAAGTCCAAAGGAGGCAAAATTGCTCCTGATGTGTCTAGAATCCAGAAAACAAAACAATATCTTCAGTATCTTCTCTTTTCTCCTTCTTGGGTTCTGCACTTTTCTGTATTGGCTTCATTCTCTGGAAACAAAGACGATCACTGCAGTTGGTAGTTTAATCCTTAAACAGTTCGTAATCCCAGAGAAAAGTTTGTGCATTTTTTTTGTGTCTCCTGTAATAAGTATTAGAAAGGTCTGGTGGGTCAAGTGTCTATTCCCATGACTTGGTGATTGAAGTTCATGTCATCGATGGACATTGCGAATCACACTGTGTGAGTGCAGTAGTAATGCCAGGCAAGACAACATACAGAACCACAGAGTAAAAATGTCTCTCTACAGTAAATTTGCTATCGACTAAGTCTTTATTCTCCAGAATCAAAAGGCATGGAGGAGTCAAATCAGTTACTGTTACTGCTGGAATGACTTCTTGGTCCTGTGTATATGTGCACACACATGTGTCTTTCTGTGTAGGAGCTCTTTTTTATGTCTCAGAGCTGCTAACATGCCTCTCTCTGTGGAGCTTGTTCAGGGACAGATAGAGTTGTCTCCACAAAAGGCTTTGACCTCAGTGACTTTAGCTAAATGAAATTGGTGCAGACAAAGGATAACATTCAACCACTCGGAATTTGGGAGTTGAAAAGGGCTCTCGCGACTGTCTAATCTCTATGTTGTTTGGGAGAAACTGGCCTCAGGCCTTGTATAATAGCTAGTTCTGTCCTACCAACCTGTCCTGTATCTTTTTTACTCTACTATGCTGATTTGTCCCTTCATTTGTGGCATTAAACCAAAAGGATTTAGAGTGGTGTGGTTTAATGGGAGGAAGAGTTTTATTTTGTTGCTATTCATGTCTCCTCTCTGCAGCCACCAGGCAGTAGAGACTAGCTTACCTAGCCGCTCTTTCCATTGCTCCAGCTTCTTGACCTCCCATGTGTTTCCCATCTTTAGGGCACTTCAGTTTTTCCTAGTATTGTCCCCTAAAGACATAAGCGAAGGACAAGGTCAGAGCAGTCAGTTGTAGTCCTTATTAGTGGCTTTGATAAGAGGCTTTAGGGGAAGAGGTTGAAACTAATGGCTGTAATGAAATTTTAGGTTCTGTAAGGATTTCATTTGTCTGCGTTATCAGTTCCCCCATGAAATGCATATCTACTTTTGTGCTTTTTCATGGGGTTTGCATATCATAACAGCTATTACTAAAGCCTTTTCAGTTTTTTAAATTACGTAGAAAAGTCTGTGAAACTTACTGTTAGGGAACATAAAAATACGGAGAACAAAGGTCACAGCTTCAAGTGTAGAATAAGGCAGTATTTTGGATAACAGAAAAACAGAATACTAGATACAATATACTGTAGTTTTAATTTGTATTAACATAGATGACCTTTTTGCCCTCCCTCAATCCAGTAAAATGTTAAAAAGATTATTTTTTTTCGTAGAGCATACTGTAATTTAGAGTTCTAGAAAAGCTTTGACAAATTCATAAATAAAAGACATCAAACATTAGTTTTCGTTTATAGTTGTTGCAGATTGAAGTTTTACACAATTTCTCTGGGAACAATGGCATTTCTTAAATTTAAAGTGTTTAATAAAACAGAAGTACACAAAAGACCAAAAAAAAAAAACAACTTTTCTTGATAGTCTTCATGCTCCCTGTGAATCTTAAATATGTTAACTAATTTTAGATGTATTTCGTTTGCTGACTCAAAACCAGCCCTTTATTTAAAAAAAAATTGTGTGAGTAGTACTTAATTGCTTTTGGGTTCTTGTAGGAGAGGCCAGAGAACTGAAAAGCCAGAGAAATTAAACTTTCACAATGTTCTTTAGACATGTATAATTTCTTTATAAAAAACTAATGCTAAAGAGAGGTCTAGAAACCTAGAAATAAAGACTTGGGTTGTTTTCATACACTTGAAATAATAATTTAAAATATTTTAAAAAATTAACATCAATTTTATCTGTGAATACAGTTTTATTGATATTTTTAGAATTATATTGGAGAGAGTACCACTAAAGTGCTAAAAATCATGAGGTTGTCATGCTCCTCTCCTGTTCAAAGAGATGTGGTCTGAATAACACCAACAGATGCCAGCTGCTGATCCCACAGGAAGGAAGTGAGAACTCACCCAAATGTTACACATCATAAAGATTACACAAGATCAAATTTAAACAGTTGCCATAATTAAGACAGGGATACAGTCTACCCAGACTTATGACATGAGCTCCTGTCCTGCATGGTTACCTGCCTGAGACATCCTGGTCTTGGTGGAAACTTAACTTCTCTCGGCCACTTTTATTATGTATAAAATTGAAATGTTGAGTTAGTGTTCTCTAAGACTTTGCTAGTTCAGAATTACTTTTTTCATGAGGTACCCACTATCTGAAACTTCACATTGCATGGATCAGGAGGCTAACGAGTCTGCCTTTAAGTGATAATATTGTCATATTTATGTTGGTAATGAACACTTGAACTGTGACATTAATAAATTTAGTAGTTATGAACTACTTGGGGTTCTTAAATATACACCATAAGCCAGAAGAGCCTTACTTTATGTCTGCTGTATTCACTGAGAAAGATAGGTTTACAGGACTTGGAAATTGATTTGAGGGGGGGAATTATACTCAGTATAACTGTCCATATTATTGCCCCCTCCAGCTATTACTATTTTTGTTTTTTTTTCTGAGTCTTGACCTTTTTTCTTGAAAAACTCAACTGATCAAACATTTAGTTTCTACTTGGGAAATTCAACCAATCTTAAGTGACCATACTTGGTTCATGTATCTGAAAAGTATTGTAAAAACTTGTATGTAATGCATGATTCTCAAGAAAAATATAAAATACAGAACTGTCTGTAGAATATAAAAATTTGAACAGATTAGTTGCCCTAGACCTTTCCAGAAGTAGCACCAGACAGAAATTGCAATTGAGGGAGAAGTCTACCCAAACTGTAAGGAATGGACAAGGCCAATGTTATTGTAATAACAGTAGTAAAAGAAAAAAGGAGGAAATTTTCCCATCAGTTTTAAAGAAAGGGATGCAGTCCCTTCTTTTACAATTGGGATGAACCTTAGCTTCAGACATTTGGGACCAAAGATGAAAAATGGCAACAGAAATTACCAAGTAAAACTTTGAACTTTGGGCCAAGTTTGGTACCTGTGTGCTTTTGTTTATGCACGAGGAGTTAAATCAGGAAAGAAAAGTAATGCCAGTCTGGATAGGCTTTGTAGACAACACGAATATTCTTTAAAATGCGCTTAGACATGTTTTATTCATTTGTCCTTTTTGAGAATTAAATGTATGTGTAGCTAATGCTGCTGGTGAGACTGTGGTAGATGGGATATTAAAAATGAGAAGAAATTTGCTCTCTCCTCAGAGCAGCAGTGTGAGGCCCAAGCACAGCCATACAAGGGAGCCCAGAAAGAATGAGGTAGGAGGGAAGTAATATGGGCTGGTGACATAACCTCAAGATCCTGAAGTTAGAACCCTGATATGTCAACAAAAATTTAAGCCTATACACAATATTTTGGATAAAGAAATCTTTCAGTATCTGGGGGCCAAGAAAGAAGCATAATGCTAAGGGCAAGAAATCAGGCCAGATGGGTGGAGCTAACCTTCAGAGCCTCCCAAAGGGGTAATCAATAATAGGAGCATCTCCTGGGACCTAGAAGGTGAAGAAGGCCAGCTGATCATAAGTGGTGTTTCCTATCCATGTACCGCTTTTTCCTCTGACCTTTGCCAAGTTTCCCCCTCCTTTTTTCTTAGGAAATGTAGGACAAACAAAGCAATGTAGAGGTTGAAACGGGAGGTAAGGCAGAGAGAGTTGAGTAAATAAAGGAACATTTCAGGTGTTTGGTATAACCTCTTCTTATAAAACTAGAAGTCTAATTTCACTGGTGATGACACAGACTTCTAGATGCTGTTTTTTTTGAGTACAGTTACTTTTGGATGAACTTAATGTTGAATGAAATAGCAGAATTGAAGGAAGGAGAGGAGAGGAGAAGAGAGGAGAGAGAGAGAGAGAGAAAGAGAGAATAGGAAAACAACACACCTATGATATTGTCAAGTTCTCCACAAAAAGATGCAAAAATTCCCTAGCCTCATTTTATGTTTTATGTTCAGGTTTTGGGGTTTGGGTTTTAAATTTTCACGTTAAGGAAGTCATGCAGTTTAAAAGGTGGGTATTGTATTAGTAATTTTAGTGCCATAAACAGGAGTGTGCATCTGCTTTTAAAGAGATTTTTATTGTGTGCATTTAGATTGCTTGGTGACCTTTGAAATTTTGTTTTGAGCTGCTGTCAGAAACATAATCATTTTTCTTTCTGAAACAGATTTTAACATCTGCAAAGGTTGATCAAGCTAGGATGGTTTTAATAAAATATTAATCTGTCTTTTTTAATGTCAACCCAGCTTTTAAGACTATCCATCACCTATCTAAAACATCAGCTCAAGGCACTGGAGTTGATTTTATACAATGCCTTTTCCATTAAACATTCTCATTGTAGTCAGAGTACAGTTAGATGACAGAAATTTTTCCAGTCTTATTTTCTGTAATCCAGTTTCCACATTCTCTTGTTTTTAAATTAACAGTAATTTGTATTACATAATCTCGGGTTAACTTAAAAGTTTTAAATTTCAAAGAGAGAAGATGGTTCCAAATTCTGGCCTCCATCCTTTAAAATCTAGATAGTCTAATGATACTGAATTTTATCAGAATTGAACTTAACTATCTACTTTAAATATGTATCTTGTCATTAAAAGGTTATTTATGTTTAAAATGCTGACCTTTCAAGATGAGTGTTCTAAAACAGAGTTTCTGCACATTGGCCATGAAGCCACTGTCTTGGACTGACAAATGGATTGGAAATAAGCTACCCAACACTGGGAATGGGCCATTAATTTTAATCAAAGGTGACGCAAGTAGGCGAATGGGATGCATGGCAATGTCAACAGCCCAGTAGGTGTTAAGAGACCATACAGCCTTCCTTGTTACTTGGTTGGGCCATTAGTTGAGGTTGGGTGAAGACAGAAAGCCATGTCTGGAATTGAATGACCAGGTCACTCCAAAATCTAATGGAGAATTCCCCATTTCAGAAATCACGTTGTAATGCCATTAGAAGTCAAGGACAGCATTTAGAAAATAGAGGTTTTTTTTTTTTTTAATTAAGCACCTTGCTAGTTTATTCCAACTTTGTCAGGCTTCCCGTTTTTCCTGCTTCCATTCCTTCTAAGTGGATCGTTGATATTTACAGAGGATCAAGAAATCGAACAGACTAAGGAAAAAATTTCAAAGTGTGTTTGCTTTTCAGAATTACGTAGTTAGTTTAAAACCCTAGTAAATGCTAGAAACAGTAGTGAACCATAGGAGTGAAGCAGGATAATTAATTCTTTGTGGTGATTCCATTGTCCTTGTCCTTTTCTTGTGTGTAGGAATAGTTCTCTTATTTGAAACTAAACTTTCTTATTGCTTTAATGCAAGAATTTGTTTCATAATTGTAAAGGTCACAATGCTTGTGCTTTCCTCTATCTTGTCAATATTGGCTGATAACATTAGTGATATTCATGGCAATGAAATCTTTTTCTTCAATCCGTAAGTATATTTTTTTGAGTATTTTCAGTTACAAAAAAGGTAGCATATGACAGCTTGAATTAATGATGTTTATAATAAAGACATAAAAATGCAAAAGGGACAAAGAAGCATTTTTTATCTGCTTCAGGTTTGTTAAGAAAATTAATTTATTCTGACACAGCATTGAATGCGTAAGAAAGATATGTGTGACTGCATTAGTAATTTTTACACATATTTGAGAAAGAAAAGCAATTATATTGCTGTCTTGTTAATGGAATGCTGTTACAACTAATAGTATTTGTTCTTTCTGTAGATGAAGATCAGCTCCGTGCAAAGGGTTATGACAAAACACCAGATTTTATTTTACAAGTACCAGTTGGTAAGTTCTTAAGCTCTGTTATTCATTTGTTTATAGAGGAGGAGATAAGATTTTTCCATTCCTTTTAAAATATGTTAATATTAAAAAATGTTACCAAAGTATATTAGCTTTATATCTAATATCCACTATTCTTTAATATATTGTATCTAAATTGGTGAGATAGTTGGAAAAGATTATTGTAAGATACCAGAAAATAATAGATTCTTAAGAAATCTATGTCTTAAAAAGTTTTGCAGGGCCGGGGATTTAGCTCAGTGGTTCCGCAGCCTGCCTCGCAAGCGCAATGTCCCAAGTTTGATACCTAGTACCAAGAAAAAATTATTAAAAGTTTTACATGTATTTGAGAAATGAGTATGCCTTCTAAAGACATTCAGCTGTGATTTTCAACTTGTTTCTCTAAATTGTGAATTTTTATAACAGTTCTATGAAATAGATAGGCTTACTTTGGTCTGCTTAACATGTCCCTAGTCAAGTCACAGAATCAAAGTCTCAGAACTAGGGAAAGGACTTTTGAAGAATGCGATGGAAACAAAAGGGATGTGACTGTAGCATAAATGTTGTAATGAATATATGCCATGCTCTGTTTTATAATTACATCCAGAGTTGATGGTAAGGGCTAAACCCCTGCTCATCAATGTGAATCGTGGAGAGGCCTGTGCAGAGTTCAGAATTTTCAATCTTCCCTTCTTTTCATTGTATATTAGTAATGCTTTGTCCCTTAGCTGTAGAAGGGCACATAATTCACTGGATTGAAAGCAAAGCCTCATTTGGTGATGAATGTAGCCACCACGCCTACCTGCATGACCAGTTCTGGAGCTACTGGAATAGGTAAGTTCCCATTATTTTTCTCTTAAGATAAACGATACTCAGCTGAAATCTCATTAGAAAAAGTATTTTGTTTAGCTGGTAAAAATGCTAGTAGCCTTTTTTTGTAGTAAATATAGAGTCTTGATTAATGTATTAATTTCAGATAATTTAAACTTCTCTGCTTCCATAATGTTGCTTCATTTTTTAAAAGTAAAAATCTGTGTATAAGGTCAAAGTTAGTATGCACCCTCATATTTTACATTGATAATATTGGTGCTCTTAAATATGGGTAACAAGATTTGATGGATATTATAAACACTGAATTTTCATCCTTTTGATGTGAAATTTATGTTTACTATCAGACCATAAAAACAATTATCTCAACTGAGGAAAATATCCGTATAATTTGAAAGATGATAATGATTCAGCTTACATCAATAGAAAAATTCCCAAAGAGATAAGGCTCCCTCTCTCAGCCATTACGAAAAGGGTAAGGGCACCCAGACCTGAGATTATTTCAGTTAATCCTCACAAGGAACTTAGTTTTATCCCCATTTTATAGGTAACTAAACTGATACCCAGGGAGAGAAAATAATGTAGGATTCAGCTATTTACCGTGGGCCTGCATTTCTCAGGCTCACTCCCACACCTTTGTTCTTTCCAGCTCAATATTGTTGTCATCTGCAGTACAACTGTTGAAACTTCAACTTTTTCTATTATCGTACTCCTAGGTTTTCACACCATGTATTTTTCCCTCTTAGAACAGGAGGTGGGTCAAGTGGTAAGGTTCCTAGATTAACTGAATCCCTAGGTCAAATAGAGCAGCAATATGACATTGGCCCAGAACATTAAGGAAGGAGACAGCAGCATCTGTGGACGAAGACTTCGTTCCGGCATGGGGGTGGGGGAGGGCAGTGACAGGCCTGGAATTCAGCATTATATTGTTACTCAGCTTTACAAAGGCCAGCGGACCTTGCCCATAGCAGCTGTGCTAAACTAAGCCTACTTTTTGCCATGGTAACAATGATCATGACAAAATGCTGAATGTAATGGCTTTCTTGATTTTCTTGTGTAATTGCGCGTAGCATCCGAGCTTTACTTTACAGGGATGGAGGAGGAAAGTGCAAAATGTTTTAGAAATCAATGCTGCTTCAGCGTTTCCTGTGTTTTATTCAGCCATTATTCAAATTAGCAGTAATGTGGCAAATTGAATTTTAGATTTTTAGCAATTTTATGATGAGTTTGAAATAGTAAAGAAAGCATCATTTTGGATAATATAGGGAAAGCAATGACAAGAAAATCAAATTGCATAAGTTTAGGTTGCTAAAGGATTAAAAAAGCCTGATGGAGTAAATCAGTATATATTGAGTCATTTTTCCCAATGGTACTGGTCAGGTCTTTTCTGAAAAATAATTATAAGTTGAATCCCAAAAGCATATCTTCATTCTGAAATAAATCAGCTGTTTATTGAGTGCCTACTATGCGCCTTGCGCTCATCATTTAGAGCCATGTTAAATAATCTAATCATCTGTGTGATAGCTTTACAGATTATTGTCATGGCTGGAGGGGGTCTGAGTGATGGATAATTTAATTAGCAGGATTTTAACATTATTTTATTGCATTCTTTTTCTGCCCTAATGATGTTTTACTTAGACTATTATTGATTTACATTCCCTGAGCATGTTTTTTTAAAAATATATACCAGCCAAGTAGGCATAAATTGATGTAGGGCATATCGGGTGGTAACATCAGCCTTGATTTAAAATGGCTCCAATTATTCATTAAGGAAAGACTCTATACAGAAGTCGCTGGCATTATCACATGTCTGCAGAGAAGCCATGAAAGGCAAGTAGTACCCCAGTTTAAACTTGGAACATGGAAGCATTTACTTGGATATAAAATTTGGGTTATAGTAAGGGCATGGACTTAGCAGTAATAGGGTGTTTTGACAGAGGGGACATCAGCCCACTTGTGAAAGTAGGGGATCCCACTGTTTTCCCATTTTGCCCCAACAGAACTCAGCAGTGGATGAGGTTCTTCGGAGTTGAAAGAATTCTCTCCAACCTGTAGATAGACTTTCAAGGAAGCTCCTGGCTGGTGTTTGGGCTGTTTTATTCATGTGATAAGGCTCTAGCTGACACAAAAACTAGTGTTATGTAATTGGGACAGATTTTTCAGATTAAAGATTAGACCTTACTGTATGGTGGTTCAATTAATATTTGTAGAACAATGCTTTTATGTAAAACATTTTCCCACACAAATAACTGCAGAGCCTCTCATTTTAGATTATCTCTGCTCTAAGAATTATCTTCCATAGCAAATTGATACTCTTATTCCGCACTTCTGCAGCTTTGGCATAGGGAGGCCTTCCTTCTCTCTGTATTAAAGCATTTTCTTGCTCCTATGATATTGTTTTCTCCTAGGCTTCCTTCTGCACTGCCAGCAGCATGCTCAGTCTCCTTGGCTGGCTCCTGCTCCTTTTCCCAGTGTGGAGGCTGCAGCACTCAGTGCCCACCTGCCCTCTCTGCTTTTTAATACGCTCATTCCCTGGCCGGTCCATGGGGTCTCCTTGGTTCCTGGAGTTTTGTATACCACCTCTGTGTTGGTGTCTCCTAATTTTTACCCCCAGCATCATGTTTCCCCTGAATGATTTGTCCATTTAGTACAGTACCTCCTTTTGGGTATCGAATAGGTAACTCAGACTTAACATGTCCAAAACTAAACTCTTGAGTTTTCTTCCCAAACTTGTTATTTTCCACCACCACCACCCTGCCCCGGTTCAGTCAACAATGCTACAGTTTACTCAGTTACTCAATTCAAAAATCCAAGTTTCACACCTCAGCAAGTCCATTCAGCTCGTCTGTCCTCATGTCTTGAATAGTGTCATTTTTGCCACTTCACCTGCTTTTGCCCCTGCCTTTGTCTGTTATTACCTCTTGATCAGTTGCCCTGGCTTTCAGACTGACCTCCTTAGGTCCACTCTTGCAGCTCCGAAGTTAGTTTTTCATACCTCAGTCTATGAAAACCATATTCCTGCTCAAAACTCTCCAGTGGCTTTCCATCACATTTGAAAGTAAAATCTAAACCCTGTACTGTGATATTCAGGGCCCTCTGCATGATCTGCTTCCTTCTACCTTATTTATTCTCTCCACCTATGCTCTCCCCTTACCTAAGATTCTCTTTCACTTCTTGTACCACATTGGCTTTCTTAGGGTTCCTTAAACTGTTTCTTATTTCTGCTTCGAGACCCTTACTCTGCCTAATCTTTCCGCTCAGAGTTTACCTAGATCTTTACCTAGATCTCCACATAACTTTCTTTTTATGACATTCAGACCTCTGTTTAAATTTCCATTTCTCAAAGAGCCATTTCTGTCCACCCAAGCTAAGCTTTACAACCCCAGTTATCTCTCTCTCCTCACTGGGCTTTCCTTCCCTTCATTCTCACGCCTATCTAAATGAGTGACTAGGATGTCATGGGGAACATTTACACCAATTTGCTTGTTTGAGTAAAAGCCTTGAAAAGAACTTTTCCTTTTATGCTGCTTTTTGCAAGATTTTATGTAGTGTGTTCCTCTTTGCTTTGTTATTAAAAGTTCAGAAATTTACTGTGGCTTAATTCATCTTGAAAAATATTTAAACTTTGCAAAGGAGTCTCCATTCCAAAATCAAATATATTGACTATAATCCATAAAGTGCCTTTGGTACATGCAGACCCCTATCTTAGGTATGACTAAAAAGCTACATAGCTCCTCAAAACTTAACTCTCTTACAGAGTTAAAAGACACAGAGTACCTCTGAGGAGCAGCATCTGGACCATGATACAGCCCCAAATTGTGTCAGGCTACTAGAAAACATATTTTGATTATGAAATCAACACACACAGCCTTCTCACTCTCACTCTATTTGTGTATCAGAAAATGAGTTATTTGACCTACATTACTAAGTATGTTTTTCTATTTAGGTTACGACTGATAGAGAAGGAACCAGTTCTTCCATATAAGGCTAGTTACATACGTGGGTTCTAGCACAGGACCTTTCAAAGAAGCACAAGAACACTCTGTGCTTACTTTTGTTAATTGGAAAAAGTGTGAATAATAATACTGAGAAAGAAACACATGCTACAAAGCACATAAAGAGTACTGCTCTACAACTACTGCTCAAAATATGGAAATTACAACTTCAAGTTCAGCACCTCCCTGGGATACTCAGGGCACATTCAAGCACACTGTCATCAGTGATATCTGTTTAAAACCCATGTGCGCTTTGTAGATGAACTTCCCAAAGTCTACACTTGCTGGCTGGAAAGAATGATACAGAGTTTTGTTTGAGTTTGATTTTCCAATTTAATGATCCTTGAAGTAATGGAAGGAAGACTGGCTGTGAATCCAGGTCATGCTACTTTCTGGTCCCAAGACTGGAAGAGATTTGCTTAGCCTCCCTAAGCCCTTGTTTTCTCTTCAATAAAATGAGCTTAATAATACCACACTTGCCCTGTTATTGTGAAGATCAGTTATTCAGTGTGTGTAAAGGACTTTCTATTGCCTGGCAGTCTCTAAGCATTGATTCTGCTCTGTCTTTTTTTCCTGTAGAGCACTGTGTGATAAAATTTAAAAGTTTTATGATTAGACATTTTTAATGGCCTTCTTTGCCGGCTAAACTGCTTAGTTAACTTGAGCACTCAATATGCCTGACATTTCTGTGAGAAACTTTTCTCTGTTCAAGGTTTGGATTTGATGCTCCTCCTGTGTTGTGCTCATAATTTCACCCTCCTCTAGTTAATACTGACTTTCATACTGTTTGTTTTATCTATCTTTATTTTTTTTCCTTAAATTCTTTTATTGGTACATTTTAGGTATACAATACATTTACATTTATCATTGGGTGCTTGTACCTGTACATGATGTATCCTGGTTCTTATTTTTTTCCCCATTCCCTGTTCTCCCTTCACCCCCTCCACCCTTCCCTATTTACAAAGACTTTGTTTCCATTTTTTCCTTTTCTCATAATTTTTCCTTTCCCTTCTTTCCTTTCGCCTTTCCCTCCCACTTTCCCTACCCATTTGGACCTTTTCTTCCTATTTTAAATTATCAATTATTCATTTTAATCATTTTAATCCTTATTTACTCTTTCAGTTTCTCACACCAGAGAAACTATTTGGTATTTACACATGTGTCCTATTTATTTCACTTAAGAGTATGTCCTCAATATGCATCCATTCAGCTATAAATGTCTCTAGTTTGTCATTCTTTATGGCTGAGTAGTACTCCATTTTATAAAAAAACCACATTTTCTCTAACCATTTTCAGTTGATGGGCACTTGGGCTGTTTCCAAACTTTAGCTATTACAAACTGCCACTATAAACATGGGTGCACATATATCACTGTGATATGATTCTTTTAATTCTTTTGGGAAGATACCCGGCAGGGGAATAGCGGGGTTAAATGGGACTTCCAGTCCTAGTTCTTTGAGGTATCTCCACACTGATTTCCACAGTGGTTGCACCAGTCTACACTCCCACCAGCAGTGGAGAAGGGTTTCTTTCTCCCCACAATCCCGCCAAGATTTGTTATTGGTTGATTTCTTGATAGCAGCCATTCTTTGTGGGGTGTCGTGGAATCTCAGCATTGTTTTCATCTGCATCTCTCGAATGGCCAATGATGTTGAACATTTTTTCATATGTTTATTTGCTGCTTTTACTTCTTTGAGAAATGTTTGTTCATTTCGTATGCCCATTTTTGAAGTGGGTCTTTATATATGGGGGGGGTCTGATTTCTTTTAAGTTCTTTATATATTCTAGATAGTAGACCTTTGTCTGGGGGATAGCTGGTAAAAATTTTTTCCCACATTATAGGTTGTCTCTTAGCTCTGTTGGTGGTTTCTCTTGCAGTGCAGAAGGTTTTTAATAAGATGAGATCACAGTTATTGATTCTTTGTGCTAGCTCCTGTGCTACTGAGGATTTGTTCATAAAGTCTTTTCTTATGCCAGTGTCTTCAAGAGTTCTACCTAACTTATCTTCCTGCAAGTTTAGTGTTTCTGTCTATCTTTAAATGCCCAGAGGTTGGCAGAATGTCTGGCATGTAGTAGGCAATCAGTATATATTTATTGAATGAATGACTATATGAATAAATGTATTCAGGCTTAGCAGCAATAATATTTTGAATCTGTTGTTAAGGATCATATAACATATAATGACATTAAGCCTTAATAAAGCCGTTTTCTTTCCTTTGAGAATCCCACTATAAGAACACAGATAATTGACCACTTTTTCTAGAAAATCTTTCATGGACTTTTCAGATGTATAGGGGTTTTTTGTTTGGTTTGGTTTTTTTGGGGCGGGGTTGACGGTTCTAAGCATTGAACCCCAAATCACTTTACCATTGAGCTATATCTCAACCCTTTTTTATTTTGAGACAAATTTTTGCCAAGTGACCCAGTTGAAACATGAACTTGGAATTCTTCTGCCTCAGCCTCTGTCAATGCTAGGATTACATGTGTCTGCTACTGCCCCATATTAGTTGTATAAGCTTTTGTTGATTGATTATAAGACAGATAACATAAGTCTCTTTACTTAAGGAATTTGAAGATAGAAAATAAATGATAACCATGAATTTTTTTAGATAAATATTTATACTCTTAGGTCGATTGTTTGCTTCCCCCCAACTTCTAACTTCTCTAGTTTGAAATTTGTCATGGAATGCTTTGACAAGCATAAGTAGAGGGCAGTCTGTAGCTTCCCTGAGGGATGCATAAAATTGGCCTGAGGCAAGATTGCACACCTGGAAGATTTGGAAGTTCACATTTACAGTAAAAATTCCCAGACTCCTTAGAGTTCCAGGGTGCTTATGGCAGTGCAGGGATAGGTAATCCACTGCATTGCCTGCTTCGCTTCTTTTCCCATTCTCTGCCCCACTTAGAAAGGGTCGCTTACATCTCAGCCTCCACACACATTTCCACAAACTACTTCCCTGGGCCAGAGGTGCACATTTGTGTGGGCTGCACATTTATCAGGTGGATAAATCGGAGAGAGGTAGCAATGTAGGTCTTGGGAGTGTTCGCACAGCTCCCTCAGAAGGGTGTTCCAAACTCACTGCTACGTGGAGTATGGCCTACAAAGGGATAGGAGTGGTACAGGTATCAGTGGAGATTTTCCATTGGCCCCATAGACTTTTCACCCCATGTATTGGGATACAAGCAGAGTGGCACCAAAACACAGCCTTCTACAGCTTGGGTCCAGGACCCAGATCCCTCTTAATTGGGTATAAGGACAATACAAAAGGAAGCAATTTGTGTCTTCCAAAGTCATTTCTTGTAGTGGTGTTAGGAGATGAGCACCTGGGAAATGATGGCCTTGGTCATATTTATGGACTACTAGATAGATCAAGAGTTGAATGCCATCTGTTAGATTTTTGAATCATTGGCTCCAGAGAATCTACTTTCCTAGAGGCAGTGCTAAGCTAATACCTTCTGCCACAGAATTGATTTGACTTCATGTCTTACCTCTAAGTGTTTTTTAAAGATCAATTATTTACTCAATGGTTTAGTGATTGCTTTCTCTGGTCTGTGATAATCTGAGAGCCGAGCACTTAGAATGGAGCTGCCAAACAGTTAAGAGTTAAGGAAGGTATTTTTCAGAGGATGGTCAAAGTTTTTCCTGTATTAAGATACTTTCAGGAAGCCTGCAATTAGCCAAATCACAGATTTCCAGTTATTTCAGTCCTGTTACAAACAAGACTGATCACATCTGTCTTAAGTTGTAGTATGTGCCTCAGCAATAGATGCTCTTACAAACCTTCAATTACAGCAGCTTGCAAGCCATTGCTGCCGTAAACTAACAAGTAGTCATCAGCTACAAGAGACAGATTGACTAATAATTAGCATATGTACTGGAGAGGACCTCTGTAAAGGTAAAATATAATAACTTGCTTTCCCATCTCATAGTGTAGTTGGTTGTGAGACACTGATGTCCCATTGTTTCAGACTAATTCTTGACACTGTTATTAGCTAGAGTAACCTTAAAATATTTGATATGCATAAGGGAAAAGTTTTTTGAATATTCAGTACTTTTATAAAAACAATTCCTTGTAATGGTGAAGTACCATTTTTTCTGTATCTGGAAAGTAAATAAGGCTTTCCCCAGCAAGGCATCTATAGTTTCTGTTATCATTTATTGTTTTCAATGATGATTTTTAGATACAAAATTGCACAAAAAATAGAAAGGCCCTCTTAGTCCTTAGAGTGGTATTTACAGTGAAGAGATGGTTGTTGGGAAACTGGGATGAGTAAAAAGGATTAAAAGGAAAAAAAAAACCTAGGCATATAAGGAAGTATTAATGAATTTGTGTCTCAGGCTAGAAAGGCATTTGTCTAATCACTGTCTTTAAGCACTTTATGAAGGAGGCATACTGACCAGTTTTACAAAGGCAGGGAGCCAAAGAATTGTTGAAAAGATGATTCGTCCTGCTGACCTGCTACTCTGATAGAGTTAATTTGTTTTCTTTTTTCTTTTTTAAAATTTTATTGGTATGTTTTCGACACATATAATGATAACATTCACCATAGGAAATTTGTACTTGTACATGATATATCTTGCTTCTTTTCTTCCCATTCCCCTCCTCTCTCTTCAACCTCTCTTCGCCTTATTTACAAAAATTTTGTTTCCATTTTTCCCGTCTATTCTTTTTTTCTTGTCCCTTCCTTCTTTGGCCTCTTCCTCATACCTTGTTCCCCTTCCCATTTGAACATTTTCTTCCTATTCTCCAACATCTTATTTCCACTTCCTTATGGGTCCTTATTCCACTTCTGGTTTCTCACACCAGAGAAGCAATGATATTTAAATATGTTTGTCTGATTTATTTCACATAAGGGTATGGTTGATAGAGTTAATTTGAGGCATACTGTTGTAGAAATCTCGGAAAGAAATACACAGAGACACAGAATTCGGATAAAATAATAAAATTTCTGCTCTCCAGCTGAGGACGGGAATGCCAGAAACCAGTCTGGTCCCTATCCAGGCCCCCTTTGTTCAACATTTCCCTTTTTATATCCTTTTAAGCCATTATCTCATCCCTAGTGGTCTTTGATATGTAAATACAATTCCAGTTCCTATTTACAAGTCCCAGACACAAGACAGGCCATATACATTGTAAATTCACCCTGGCATGGTAACTTTGTTAGGTTAATGAAGTTACTGGTTAGTCAGATAATCCTCACCTTAAGGAGTTACAGGAAAAGCAAATCTTAAAAGAACACATTACTTATTTTGCTTCTACAACTACCTTAATATTCAATCTATTAAGTTATCTAAAACTTTTCTGTATCAATACATGGTTCAGAACTCTTCCTTTCAACCAAATCAACAAGAACAAGTTCAAATGGTCACACTAGGAATGGAAACACAATCCAGATCATCCCAAAAGGGTGAGGGGAGAATGAAAAAAAGCTACCGGGAGGAAGCACTGGAGAATAGCGAGTAAGGCCTCAAGAATACAGTTCATTTATGACAGTCATTCTAGAAACATGGAGATCAGTTTAGAATTGAAGTCACAGCAACTTGGGGTCTACCAGAGTGATTCTTAAGCTTCACTATGCATTAAAGTCATGTGGGGGAATATTTTTAAAATATCCGTGCAACCCTCAGCCTTGGAGAACTGATTTGTTGTGTAGTGAGGACTGGCCATTGGGAATTTTTGTTTTGTCTTGAACACAAAGGTGCTACTCTGCATGGAACAGTGAAACCAATTTCTTTACCTAATGGTTTGACAGCTTTTCCACGTTCCTAGCCTTCTTCCAAAAGGTCTTGAAGAGAACAGTTTCTCTATTAAGGACTACTTGCTCAAGCCAACAAACTCTTTCGGGCAATTGGCCCATGTGAATTGCCCCTTCTGCCTTTGAAGGGTTGACAGTGGAAACAGGACAGTACACTGCAGAGGTAGCACCCAAACCCAGATCCTTCTCTGGATTCCCTGCCTGTTCTTTCTCTGTCGTGTGGCTTCATGTCAGTCATGGTGTGAAATCTATACGGCAGACCACTAGGAGAATGGGTTGACTAAACTAAAGACAAACCATTCCAGCCTGCAAGGTTTAGACATCCACTTAGATGTGGTTGTACAAAATGGCCAGGTGTTTTCTTAGCATTATTTAGTATATAAAATGTGTCTCTCTAAGGTCAATATAAAAACCTGTCTACATACCCTTCCAGGAGGAATATAATAGCCCCTGAATGGTTGGATTTGAAAACTACAGAATCAAGGAGGGCTTTTTGTATATAGGATCATTGTTTCTTGTGCAATTGGGGTTCTGTTCAGGAAGTCTTTTCCTGTGCCTGAGTTTTACCAATTTTTTCTTCCAGCAGATTAATTGTTTCTGTTTTTCTATGTGGGGTGATCTGTTTTGATTTGATTTGAATATAGGGTGAGGGATATGGATCAAGATTTGTGTATTCTGCACGTGGATAACCATTTTCCCAGTACTGTTTGTTAAACAGGTTATCTTTTCTCCCATGTATATTATAGGCTTCTTTTTTTTCATTAATTTTATTGGTACATTTTAGGTATACAATATAATGACATTCATCCTTGGAAATTTGCACCTTTACATAATCCATCTTGGTTCTTATTTTTTTCCCCTTCCCCTGCCCTCCCTTCAACCCCTCCATCCCTCCCTGTTTACAAAGACTTTGTTTCCATTTTCTCATTTTCTCATATTAATTCCATTCCCTTCTTTCCTTTCCCCTACTCCTCCCACTTCCCCTTCCTCTGTGCCCCTTTTCTTCCTATTTCACGTTGTCTATTATACCTTTATGTCCATATTTACACTTTCAGTTTCTCACACTAGAGAAACTACTCGGTATTTTCACGTGTGTCCTATTTATTTCACTTAAGAGTATCACCTCAGTGTGCATCCATTTAGCTAGAAATATCTCTAATTTCTCATTTTTCACGGCTGAGTAGTACTCAAAAAAACCACATTTTCTCTATAAAGTCTCCAGTTGATGGGCATTTGGGCTGCTTCCAAGTCTTAGCTATTATAAATTGTGCCACTATGAACATGGGTGCACATATATCACTGTGGTATAATTCTTTTAATTCCTTGGGGAAGATACCCAGCAGGGGAATAGCTGGGTCAAATGGGACTTCCAGTCATAGTTCTTTGAGGTATTTCCATACTGATTTCCACAGTGGTTGCATCAGTCTGCACTCCCACCAGCAGTGGAGCAGGGTTCCTCTTTCCCCACAGCCCCGCCAGCATTTGTTTTGTTATTGGTTGATTTCATGACAGAAGCCATTCTTTCTGGGGTGAGGTGGAATCTCACTGTTGTTTTCATTTGCATCTCTCAAATGACCAGTGATGTTGAACATTTTTTCATTTTTTCATATTATTTGCTATTTCTGCTTCTCTGTCTGAGAAATATCTGTTCATTTCAGATGCCTATTTTTGGATTGGATCTTTAAATTTGGGAGGTCTGATTTTTTAAAGTTCTTTATAGATTCTAGATAGTAGACCTTTGTCTGAAGAACAGCAAGTATAGATTGTTTTCCCAGATTGTGGGTTGTCTCTTCACTCTGTCGATGGTTTCTCTTGCTGTGCAGAAACTTTTTAATAAGAAGAGATCCCACTTGTTGATTGTGCTAGTTCACAGGCAACTGAGGTTTTGTTCATAAAATCTTTTCCTACACCATTGTCTTCAAGAGTTCTGCCTGACCTCTGTTCTAGGCAGTTCAGTGTTTCTGTTTTAATATTTAGATCTTTCAACCATTTCGATTTTAGTTTAGTGCATGGTGAGAGATATAGGTCTAGTTTTCATTTTTGGCAAGTTGAAACCCAGTTTTTCTAGCACTATTTATTAAAGAGGCTGTCTTTCCTCCAGTGAGGGTGTTTGGCTCCTTTGTCGAAGATAAGATGGCTGAGTGTGTCTGAAGTTGTTTCTGCATCTTGTAATCTGTTCCACTGGTCCTCAGGTCTGTTTCTTTGCCAGTACCATGCTGTTTTCATCACAGTAGCTTTGTAGTACAGTTTCAAGTTGGGAGTTGGGATACCCCCTGCCATGTCTCTGTTGTCCAGAATTGCTTTTGCTATTCTAGCTCTCTTCTTGTTCCAAATGAATTTTTGGATTGTTTTCTCAAGGTCCATGAAGTGTGCTGCTGGGATTTCAATTGGGGTTGCATTGGATCTATGTATCAGTTTTGGAAGTATGGCCATTTTCACTATATTTATTCTTCCTTCCCAGGAGGAAGTGATGCCTGTCCATTTTCTGATGTCGTCTTCAATCTCTCTTTTCAGAGTGCTGTAGTTTTCAGAGAAGAGGTCTTCAATTTCTTTTGTTAGGTTGATTCCTAAGTATTTCGGTTTTTTGGATGCTATTTTGAAAGGAATTGTTTCCCCATTTGCTCTCGGTGAGTCTGTTGTTCGTGTGGAGGAAAGCTGTTAATTTTTGTGTGTTGACCTTGTATTCAGCTACTCTACTGAATTTTGTTATTAAGTCTAGAAGACTTTTGGTGGAGTTCTTGGGGTCCTCTATATACAGTATCATGTTATCTGCAAATAATGACAATTTGACTTCTTCAATTCCTGTCTTTATTCCTTTTATTTCTTTCTCTTATCTAATTGCTGTGGCTAGTGTTTCCAAGACTATATTGAACAAGAGTGGTGATAGTGGGCATCCTTTTCTTGTTCCTGATTTTAGTGTGAAGGATTTCAGTTTTTTACACTTCAGTATGATATTGGCTGTTGGTTTTTCATAGATGGGTTTTATCAGATTGAGGTAGAGACCATCTACTCCAATTTTTTGTAGGATTTTTATCTTAAATGCGTGTTGGATTTTTTCAGATGCTTTTTCTGCATGTATTGAGATGATCATATGGTTTTTGTCCTTGGTTCTATTGATATAGTGTATTACATTGATTGATTTGCGTATGTTGAACCATCCCTGCATCCCTGGGATGAATTCCACTTGGTCAGGGTGTATGATCTTCTTGATGATCTTCTGCATTCTATTTGCCAGTATCTTATTAAGGATTTTTGCATCTGTGTTCATTAGTGAGATTGGCCTGTAGTTCCCCTTTTCGGTTAGGTCTTTCTCTGCTTTGGGGATCAAGGTGATGCTTGCTTCCAGGAATGAATTCGGGAGTATTGCTGCCCTTTCAGCTTCATTGAAGATTTTAAAAAGTAGTGGCAGTAGTTCCTCTCTAAATGTCTTGTAGAATTTAGCAGTGAAGCCATCAGGACCCGGGATTTTCTTAATTGGTAAGTTTTTAATTACATTTTCAATTTCATTGATGGATATTGGGTTGTTTAGAATTTTTAGGTCTTCTTCATTCAACTTTTGTAATTCATACTTATCTAGGAATCTGTCCATTTCTTCTGTGTTTTACATCTTATTGGCATATAGGTTCTGGAAGTAGGTATTGATGATCCTCTGGATTTCTGCTGGGTCCATTGTAATTTCATCCTTTTCATTCCTAATTGCATTCATTTAGGCATTTTCTTTCCTTTTTCTGATAAGGTTGGCTAAGGGTTTGTCAATTTTGTTGATTCTTTCGAAGAACCAACTCTTGGCTTCATTGATTCTTTGTATCGTTCTCTTCTCCATTGTATTGATTTCTCCCCTGATCATTATAATTTCCTCCCTTGTATGAGCTTTGGGTTTGTCCTGCTCTTCTTTTTCTAGAAGCTTGAGGCTGAGCATCAGGTTTAATTGGGCTCGCTCTGTTTTCCTAATATGTGTATTCACTGCTATGAATTTCCCTTGTAAGGCTGCTTTTATTGTGTCCCACAGATTCCAATATATTGTATTGGGATTATTATTTAATTGTAGGAACTGTCTGATTTCTTCTTTAATTTCCTCTGTGACCCATTGGTTATTGAGAAGTGAAGTATGTTGTTCAATTTCCATGTGTTTATGAAATTTTTGTGCTTTCTTTTGCTATTGATCTCCAATTTCATTGCACTATGGCCTGATAATATACAGGGGATAACTTCAGTTCCTTTGCACTTACTTAAACATGTTCTATGAGCGAGTATGTGGTCTGTTTTGGAGAACAGCCATGTGCAGCTGAAAAGAATGTGTATTCTGATTTTGTGGGGTGGAACACTCTGTAAACATCTGTTAAGTTCATTTGTTCATGAGTTTGATTGAGTTCTAGTATTTCATTGCTCATTTTTTGTCTATTTCATCTATCTATTTGTTACAGTGGAGTATTGAGGTCCCCCACTACCATTGTATTAGTGCCTATTTGATTTTTCATGTCCGTATTTGTTTTATATAGTTTGGTGCACTAGTGTTTGGTGCATATATGTGTATGACTGTCAGCTCTTCCTGTTAGATTATTCCCTTTTCAAGGATGTAGTGTCCTTCTTTGTCTCTCTTAATCAGTGTTGGTTTGAAATCCACTTGATCTGCAAAGAGGATAGCTACTCCTACTTTTTGGGGAATTCCTGCCACATAGAGTATTGTTTTCCACCCTACTTTCAGTCTGTGAGTTTCTTTTTGAATTAAGTGTGTTTCTTGTATGCAACATATTGTTGGATCTTGCTTCTTTACCTGTTCTGCCAGTCTGTTTCTTTTGATTGGTTAGTTGAGACCATAACGTTGATGATTATAACTGATACGTATTGACTTATCATGACTTTTTCTATTTGTTAGATTTTCCCACTTTGCTTTTAATTTCTTGTCCTGCCTGGTGGATTCATTCTGCTCGGTTTCCTGGGGTTGTGATGCTCGTTGTCTTTTCCTAGTATATTGTCTAAAATTTTTTGGAGTGCTGGTTTGGTATTCCTGAACTTCCTAAGGTTCTCTTTATCCTGAAAGTATCTTATTTCTCCATCAGTTTTAAAAGATAGTTTTGCAGGGTACATCAGTCTGGATTTGGAGGCTATTTTCCTTTAGAGCTTCAAATACATCACTCCAAGCTCTTCTTGCCTTGAGAGTTTGCCTTGAGAAATCTGCTGTGATTCTGATGGGCTTTCCTTTATATTTCGTTTGTCCTTTTCTTTTACTGCTTGTAGAATTTTGTTCTTCTGTTGGGTTTCTGGAATCTTAACTATTATATGCCTATGTGTAGATTTTTTTTGATCAAGGCTAGTTGGAATCCTATATGCCTCACTTATCTGTATGTCAAGTTCTTTTCCCCTGCTTGGGAAGTTTTCTCCCATCACTTCTGTGAACAGTTTTTTTATGTCACCTGCGCTGTCTCCTGTTTCTTCACTGACTCCGATCAGTCTTATGTTATTCTTCTTTGCATCATCTAGAAGCTGCTGCATTGATTTCTTGTGGCCTCTTACTACTTTAAAGCAATTTTTCTTTTCTTGGTCAATAATTGCAATCTTATCTTATATGTCTGAAATTCTGTCCTCACATTGGCTCATTCTGCTGCATAAACTTTCAATGGTGTTTTTAATCTCATGGAAATGTTTGCATCTGTTTTATGGATTCCATTTGTTTCCTCTGTTGGGATTCCATCATGTTCCTCAGCTCCTCTATTTTTTTTGTCTGTGTCCTCTCTAGATTTATTAATCATGTCTTGTACTATGTATACAATCTCTACTGTTATCTGTGAAATTATTTCTGATTTCATTTTTTTCCGGACCCTCTTTTATTTCCAGTTCAGGAAGTCCAGGTGGTTGAGTATCAGATTGTTCCATCATGTTTCCCTTTGGGGTTGCTTTAGGTGATCTGGAAGTGTGGTTTTGAAAGTTGTTTATGTGTCTTCTCGTTTCAGCAAGTTGGGGCGAAGAGGGATGTGTGCTACTGGCGCCTGCACAGCTCGCCTCCTTGGTGCTGAGGGTGGTGGTATGTTGGCCTGGAAGGTTCACCTCCTCTACCTATAGGCTTCTTTATAAAAAAATCTGATGGCTGCAGTGCTTGGGGTGGATTCTGCATCCTCTGTTCTCTTCCACTGACCAACATGTCTTTTTTTGTGCCAGTACCATGTTGTTTTTACTACTGTAGCTTTGTAGTATTACTGGAAGTCTGGAATTTTAATCCCTCCTACTTGCTCTTGCTCTTGAAATGCAAGATTTTTCCCCAAAGATTGAACCCAGCACCTTGCTCATGCTAGGAAAGTGCTGTACTACTGCGTTAGTTCCCAGCTCTTTTTATGTAGTGCAGATATTAAATCTGACTGAATTGTCTAAAGGTCAGTCTGAATTCAGATGATAAATGGACTGAACAACATTTGATGTGTTAAGAAGCACATGTGTCCCCACCCAAGAATGTAGGTCAGTTAGAATGTTTCCCTAGCATGCACAAGGTCCTAGCTTCAATCCTCAGCACCAGGAAAGAGACAGAGAGCAGAGAAAGAGAGAGGAAAAAGAAAGGAAAGAAAAGGAAGGAGAGAGGATAGGAGGGGTGGGGAGGGAAAGGTGAAGGAGGAGAGCCGGAAGGATGGGGGAGAAGGAAAGAAAAAGATTAAATATTTTAAAATTTTAAATAGAGTTTGTGGTTTATTCTTAGTTGTATTTTGCTGCCAGTATTAAAGTGTTTTAATATTTAAGAATATTTTAAAGCAGTTTTATTGTAGAATAATTGATGAATAATAAACTGCCCATATTGAATTATGCAATTTGATAAAGTTATTTTTTTCTCTACCAAGGATTGAACCCAGGACCTTCTCACCAAGCTACATCCCCAGTCTATTTTTTGAGATGGGCTCTCTCAGTCTTGTGATCCTCCTGCCTCAGCCTCCCATAGTGCTAGAAATACAGGTGCTAGCCCTTATGCCTTGCTCAATTTGATAAGTTTAAACCCATACAACTATCCCCATGCTAGAGATACTGAGCTTACCTACTACCCTCCACATCACCCTCGTGCCCCTTTTGTAACCTTCCTGCCTACTTCTTCAGCTGTCCCTGCACCAGTGTCCCTGATCCACCTGTGCTATCTATCGATTTGTTTGCCTTTTCCAGTATTTTTTCTGGTATTTTATAGAAATGGAGTCATTCAGCATGTATTCTTTCTGCCTGGCCTTTTTTATTTCCAGGGCCTTCCCACCAAGCTGTATTCCCAGCCCTTTCTGTGTTTTATTTTGAGGCAGAGTCTTGCTATGTCACTGAGTTGCTTGCTGCGTTGTGCAGGCTGGGCTCAAACTTGTGATCCTTCTGCCTCAGACTCCCAGAGTGCTTGGGTTACACTTGTGCACCACCATACCTGGCTTGTCTGCACTTTTTTTTTCCCATAGCACAATTATTTCAAGATGCATTAATATTGTTGAATGTATCATTCCTTTTTATTGCTGAGTATTTAATTGAATTGGATGGCTGTACCACTATTTGCTTATCCATTCACTTGTTGATAAATACAGTATTTGGTTTCTAGCTCTGGCTATTACTAATAAAAGTGCTATGTACAGTTTTATAAAACCTTTATATGGTTTCATTACTTTGGAGTAAATACTACAAATGAAATGATTGAGACAGATTATAAGTATTTTTACCTTTTAATGAAATAAACTTTTCCAAAGTGACTGTACCACTTTACATTCCACTAGTAGTTTATTACTACTCCAGTTGCTTCTATCTTTCCCAGTACTTGATATGCTCAGAGTTAGAAATTTCAGCCTCTTCAGGAGTTGTGTAACAGTGTCTCAGTGTCATTTTGATTTGTATTTCTGTAATGACAAGTTATATGAATAATCTTTTTCTACTCTTATTTGCTATCTATTTATCTTCTTTGGAGAAGTGTAGGTTCAAATCTTTGTCTCATTTTAATTGAGGTAAATGGTTATATTGAGTTTTGGTAGGCATTTAATGTTTTAATGTGCTGGATTATATTCTTTGTCAAATGTATGATTTGCAAATGTTTTCTTCTGATCTGTGGCTTGTCTTTTAATCCATTTAACTCTCTTTGAAAGATCAAAATTTTAATTTTTGTGATGTCCAATTTATCTTTTTTTTTTCCTATGGATCATGCTGTTGATGTTGTATCAGAGAGAGAATAATGGAACAATGTTGGGATGGGGTTGTAGCTAGGTGGTAGTGCACTTACCTTGTAATGTGTGAGATCCTAGCTCCAATCCTCCATAACAGAAAGAAGGAGAGAAAGAAAGAAAGAATAATATGAACTTAGATTTTTGTAGTTGTCCTTCATGAGGTTGAGGAAACTCTCTTCTATTCCTAATTTGCTAAGAATTTTTAATCAAGAAATAGATCTTGAATTTTGTCAAATGTCTTCTGCATTTGATAAGATGATCAAATGAGTTTTTAAAAATTAGTATGGTAAATTATGATGATCGATTTTTTTTTTTTCAGTACTGGGGATTAAACTGTGTTTGGACTAAGCTACATCTCCAGTGCATTTTTATTTTTAATCTTGGCTAAGTTGCCTGGCTGGGCTCAAAATTGCAATCCTTCTCTCTCAGCTTTCCACAGTGCTGGGATTACAGGGGTGGGCCACCAGGTCCGCCTAATGATTGAGTTTGAAATGTCTTGACAACCTAGCATTCCTGGGATAAACTACATTGTCACAAGGCAATATACTTTTACATTTTCTTGGATTTGATTTGATAAAATTCATTAAGAATTTTGCATTGACATTCATGAGCAGCAAAAATCTGTAGTTTATTTTTCCTTCTACATTTTTTGGTATGGTTTGGTATTTTAAGTGTTGTTCGTTTCATAGTATGAATTGGAAGATATTCTGTCCTCTTTAATTTTCTGAAAAAATTTGTGCGTATTTATTATTTCTTTCTTAAATTTTGGTAGATTTCTCAAGTTAAACCATGGACCTATACTATTTTGTTGTTGTTGTTGTTGTCATTGTTGTTAGGTTTTTCTCTACAAAATTAATTTATTATTAGAGAAGTAATTTCAGTTCTTTTTTTTTTTTCATTCATGACCTTTGGTACTATATCTTTAAAAGAATTTGGCCTTTTATCTAAGCTCTGGATTGTCCCTGAATAAACTTGTTCAAAGTATTCCTTTACTGTTTGTTTAGTATCTTTATAATATGTTATATTATCTTTCTCATTCCTGATATTGATAATTGTTTTTTTTTCCAGATTTGATAATCTACCTAGATTTATCAGCTTTATTTGGCTTCTAAAAGAGTCAGTTTTTTGTTTCATTGTTTTTGTATTGAAAATGCTTTTTCTGAATCTGATAAGATGATTATACAAATTTTTAAAAATTATTGTGGTAAACTATGATGATTAATTTCTTTCATTACTGGGGATTGAACCAGAACTTTTGGAAAATTGTTTCCTGTTTTAATATTTTTCACTTTTCACTATTTCTTTTTCTTAATTACAGTTTTATTTGTTGTTTGAGTTTTCTAAAGTGAAAGGCTGTGTTGAAACCATTTTTTTAAAAAGTGTAGGCTGTTTCAGTGTTATAATTTAACCTCTGAGTACTATTGTAGCTGTATTTGTAGCTGTATCCTGCTGTTTTTGCCATGTGTGTTTTCATTTTTATTTTATTCCATATACTTTCTACTTTTTAAAAATTAAGTTTATTGCTACAGTTTAAATATGCATAATGATCACATTCATCATATGGAATTGGTACTTGTACGTGATATATCTTAACTCTTATTTTTTCTCTCATTCCCCTCCCCTCCCTTCAACCCTTCTCTCCCTATTTACAAAAGCTTTGATTCTTCTTTCTTGGTTTTTTTTTTCTTTTCCCTTTCTTCCTTTACCTCTTCCTCTTCCCTAGTGCCCTTTTTCATTAGAACTTTTTCTTTGTATTTCACATTATCTGTTATACATTTTAGTCCTTTTTTACACTTTGAGTTTCTCACACCAGAGAAGCAATGTGATATTTACACGTGTCCGATTTATTTCACTTGAGAGTGTGGTCTCTAGGTGTATCCATGCAGCTATAAATGTCTCAAGTTTATCCTTCTTTATAGCTGAGTAGTGCTTCATCGTATAAAATACTTTCTACTTTTGATTTTCCTTTTGGCCTACAGACTCCTTAGCCTATCACTCCCCTGCCCCAGTACTGGGGATGAAACCCAAGTCCTTGTGAGAAAGAGGCAAGTGCTCCAGCACTGAGCTATACGCTCAGACCCCACAGAAACTGCTGAGAAGTGTACTATTCTGTTTCTAGACATTTGGAAAACTCTGTATTACTTTTGGTTATTAGTTTATAGTAATTTAATTCCATTGAGGTCAGACAGCAAAATTAAATCGTTTTAAAGTTATTGAGATTTGTTTTATGGCCCAGATATAATTAACTCTTTTCTGTGTGCACTGGAAAAGAAGATTCATGCTGCTTTTGTTGGGTGGAATATCCTGTACGTATCAAGTAAGTTAAATTGATATAGTGGTCCTGTGTTATCCGTGGTTTTGCTTCCTGTGGTTTAAGTTACCCAAGGGATGAAAATATTAAATGGAGAATACCATAAATAATTAATTCATAAGTTTTATGTGATGTGCTATTCTGAGTAGCATGATGAAGTCTGCCCTCCTATACCCTGCGCAGAATGTGAATCATCCCTTTGTCCAGCACATTCACGCTGTATATGCTATCTGCCTATTGGCACTTAGTAGCCACCTTAGGGACTCAGATCAACTATTGTTGTATCTAGTGTTTGTGTTCAAGTAACTCTTATTTTACTTACTCATGGCCCCAAAGCACAAGAGTAACGATGCAAAGGAGGCACCAGGGCATAAAACATGAAAGACCAGATTATCCTGGTTCTATGTGACAGATACTGCAGGGAATAGGAAAAGAACATAGTACATGTAGGATTTAGTACTATGCTTAGTTTCAGGCAGCACTGGGTATCTTGGAATGTGTCCCCTGCAGATTGGGCAGGGGAGGACTACCATGTATGCTAACATACATGCACTGGTCAGTGTTCTGCTGTATACATGAGGAAGACCCACTGCAAGGCTTCAGAATTCTATGTAGCTCCTCCTGCTGGTATTCTGTCCAGCAGACTCTTGGCACCTCGATGTTCTCATTCTCCAAGCTGCAGCTCTTCACTCAGCAAGACCACTGGGCTTCACCTGGCCTTTGTGCACCACAGCCTGGAAATTCTCTCCAGATAGGCTGGAGCAATCAAAGGGCTCACCTCATGTTTCACATTATTCACAGATTACAATCCTTTATTGCTTGATGTCTAGTGTTTATAAACTGTTGGGTGATCCATTTTGTTTGTTTGTTTTGGTTATTTCCTGGGTAGGCTAAATCCAATTCCTATTAGTGTCTTAAGTAGGAGTCTCTCATTTACAGTTTAGTAGATTATAAACCAGTTGTCTTGTTCAACATTAACCTGGTAGCCTTACTTATGCCTTTTAGTTTGTAAATTTCATTGTTATCATAAATTTTCTTAAACATCAACATCGAGTACTCTATGAAAAAGTTTCATATAGGTGCCAGAATGTAGCTCAGTGGTGCTGCACCTGCCTGGCAAGCACAAGGTCTTGAGTTCAGTTCCTGGTACCAGAAAACAAAAAAAGTACCATGCAAATCTTCATGTTTCTTTTCATCTTCTGCTCCCCTCTTCTCTGTCTATTTCTCTCATTCTCTACCCCCTCCCTCTCTCTCCTCCCATATATGCTACCACACTTTTTCTGAGACTTCTTAGGATTAGAATGAGATTCCTTTGTCACTACTTGTTGCACACACAAAAATGGAAGGCTTTAGTATGGTCAAATTGAAGGATTGGATAGTAAACGTGGTTGTTAGTAAACAGTCTTTAAAATGTTGGTAGCACTCAATTAGGGCTTCTGCTTCTTGGACTAAAATAAAGGACAACGTGCTTTGGTGAGATAGAACCCTGTTTCTAGCAGCTATACCTTCTCCCTCTACCTCTAAAGACACATTTCATCATTTCTGAACATCTTTTGATATTTGGTATCATCCAAGAATCTCCTGAGATGGTGACTTATAGATTATGAAGCTATATTGCCCTCGTTTGACCTTCCTCCTTCCCTTTCACACACGTGGCATGTAGAAAGCAAGCCAGGAATACAATTTGCGTGCTTCATATTCTTCTCATAAAGGAGAAATCTGTATGAAGACTACTTAATGAACACTTCATTATGAAGTCTTCATAAGAATATGACTTCCAGAGTCTGCTAGAAATGAATAAACAAGATGTTTACCATTGCCATAGTCATGCAAAATTTAAATTTATCCTTTGAACTTCTTTTTCCCATTAACACTAGCTAGTCATATTCATTTATGCTTTTCTTGCTGTGTTGCTTACTTATTGTCTGCCTTCAAGATCCTCTGTGAATTCCATTCTCATTTTACTCCCTTTCCCACCTGAATAACTTGACACTGAGACATTTTCTGGGTTTTGTTCTTCCTTTTCTTCTTACACAGGTTACCAGCAAGTTATAACTTACCAGCAAGATAACTTAGCAGCAAGTTATCTTGTTAACTTCTTAGTTCTCTGTTTATTCCTTCTTGCCATTCCTTTCTCATTTGCTGCTGGTCTCTGTGCTAACCACCACCACGTTCCATTTTAAAGAAAGTCTTCCAGCATCCAAAGTTCTCATTCTGATGATCATAAATTAAAGATTAAAGCAAAATCCTGTTACTTAGTAAAGAGGATTTTTTTAGAATTCATAAAGTTGATCAATTAATATAAATAGGAGACTATCTTAGTCATACTAGCTGGCTTTAGCTATGATAATTTAAGAGTATGCCATATTGATTATAAAGGCGATGAAAATGAAGCTATCCACTGTGGACTAATGGGCCAGCTATGTAAGGCCATGCTGAACTCAACATTAGACTGCAGTATTTGATCACGCCCAATTGCTTTTCATTGCTTTAAGGTGAAGTGAATATTTCACCACCACAAATTCCTAATGCAACGCATTCTGACAAACTGGTCTAATGGTAGTAGCACAGCTATATGATCAAATTCAGTAATGTAACTAAATTCTGTTTATATAGGGACAATACTTAATCCATTTCTGAGAATACAAAGATGAACAAAACCTAATCTTGCCTCTAAAGAATTTAATTCAATTTAATAGGGAAACAAAACATGTACATACAACATTGAGCATTAGCTATGTTGAAGGCATAGGCTTAAACATTTACATGTATTATTCTCTTTAATCCACCTACAATACTAACATTTTATCCCCATTTCATATGAGAAAGTTGAACCGTGAAGAGGTTAAAACCCCAGGTCAGAGTTAAAGAGATGGAAAACCAGAAGAGTTTTGTTTTATTTTGTTTTTTTGTGGGTTTTTTTTGTTTTGTTTTTTAAATAGAAGTGTGGTATGATCAGGACCTAACTTCAAGATGGATATTTTGGTAGCAGCCCTAGAGGTGGACAGAAATAGGAAGTTGAGGATAGTAATACTGTTGCTCTTACAGTTATTCATCTGGAAATAAATCATTAGTTCCCAAATTATAGTGATGGCAGTGGAAATAGAAGGGGACCATGTAAACATAAAGAGACTATAAAGGCAGAATTTACAGAATTTGGTAAGTATTGCCAATATGCACCAAAACATCAGTAAAAATGTTGTATTTTGAAGTATGGAATGAAGAATAACTTTGAGGTTTCAGTGGTGGGAAAAATAATAGTGTTATTAAAGTATTGCTTAGCATAACTTCAGCGGAGATGTTTGGAGACCTCGACAGGCAGACAGGGCTGTAGGATAGGATTCCAGGTGACGGAGACAACCCTAACTTGACATCCACAATAAAGTTTGGAGAACTGATTAATGAAATTTATGACTTAGAGCACGTAAAATTATTTCTAAATTTACTGACTTCCAACCTACATCTCTTGCATTTGAACTTTTATAGCAATTTTAGTTTAGTTGCATTGAATCTCACTGTTTGTGGTAGCTCACCTCATCTCACTTCCTACCATGAGTTATATGTGTTTAGGAGGAGGTCATACCAAAATGTGAGGTTGTTAAGAGGATTACTTTTAACAGTCACACTTGAAAGAAACCTTGGGAGTTGCATTTGTCAAGCAGCTAGGAAAACCATTCATGCATACCCCACGTCCAAAGCTCCATTGGCAGCCCAAACACAAAGAACTGAAAGGTCATTCTTCTTCCTGTGGTGTGATGCTTTGTTGACAGATTTTGACACAACAGTACAGTGCTGAAAGGGTCTGACCTTCCTGCAACACCGAGGGACTCAGGTTTGGTCAGAATACCTGACAGTGCATTTCTGTGTCTTTCTCCTCCTTCACAGATAATGCATGCTTCAAACATGAAATGATGTCTTTTATGGAGAAATAGTAAAGCATTTAAATGGATTTAAATGATTACTTTTTAACTTTCTCTATCCTTTCTTTTCCTCGTTATCATCAAACTTAAAACCTATCTTAGAACTATTAATGCTTTTAATTAAAAAAACTAGTTTTTCAGAATGACAAATGTGAATGGAGATTGTTAATAGCTAGCAAGAAAAGACTAAACAAATGAGGTCTGTATGCTATAATATGTTTTATACTCTTCTTTATCTTTGTGATAGAAACTAATTTATTTGCGCTCAGATGTTTGAGGATTGCCTCTAACGTACAAGATTAATGCACACAGAAGTAACTCTTAGGTAACTTGTGAAGTAAT
The DNA here is from genome assembly GCF_053883595.1 of Heterocephalus glaber. Classification (NCBI taxonomy): domain Eukaryota; kingdom Metazoa; phylum Chordata; class Mammalia; order Rodentia; family Bathyergidae; genus Heterocephalus; species Heterocephalus glaber. Next base: position 7,908,976 of record NW_028258163.1, on the reverse strand, counting down.
TGCTTTGTAGTTATGTCATGTGTAAGAGGCTGAAGACTTAGATGGAGGCCAGAGTTCTGTCAAGAGACTTTTCTGTCATGTATAAATGTAATGTTTTCTGTTAGATTTCTATACTGTGAAGTAAAGTTTTTGTTGGTTACCCCTATTATTTCTTACTCAATATCACAGTAGTATGAGGACAAAGTAAAAATATTAACTATTAATGATTTTCTAAAGTAAAAAATAAGCAAAATACTTTTATAAAAATTCTTTTTAATCCAGAGCAGCTATACAGAGAAATATTCTTGCCATCTCCAGAACCACTCAATATAAAATAAATGCAATTATATTTTCCAAGCATTTAGATTGTACTTTGCAAAGTGTGGAAAGTTTTATTTGTCATAACATTGGAAAAAAAAAAGAGTATTCAAGTATTTCATTCAGATTGCCTCCAAAAGTGGTAAGTGCTGAAGGAATTTAAGACAGGTTATGTACAGGTTAGGTATTTTAGTGGCATAACTAAAATTAGGACTGCATTTTGAAGTACTTAATTGTTCTAACTACTCACCTGTTATGCATAATCACTGAACTTTGCAGTAGCACCTTGAACATCATTGATTTTATTTGAATCACTTTTCCTTCTATTTTCTCCATTATTTCAAATGTTGTCGTGTCCTAGAAAGCCAGTGCCCACAACCTACGGTTCATGTTCAGCTTATTCCTACCTTATGGCAAGACTGTAGCTCCAATTTCCCTAGTAGTCCTCATTCAGAGCAGACCTCTAGTTCCTGAGCTTTGAGAATTGACAGTCCCCATTCTTCTCTGCCTGCCCTATTCCTGGTGACACACACTCCATTGTGCCAAAACGTGGCCACCCTACACACCTTACCTTTCAGGATTTTATGTAGTTTTTAATTGACATTTATATCTGACACTGTAGGTGTACTTATTGTAGAATCTTCACAGGAATAGTTGAAAATCTCTTTTTACTTAACTATTACATATGTTAATTTCACATAACAATGACAGATTTTCCTGCTGAAACTTAAGTGGCCAAATCTTTTTTCTAACCATTCTCTGTCTAATAGTGTCTCCCGACACCCAGGTCTATCCCTACTGATTGCTTGAGTATATAGCAGATTCACATAAATTGTACTACAGCCTAGTTGAAGGCATGTTTTTCTAACATAGGACACAATCTTTTAACTGGTTTTTTTGGTGACAGTATCTTTCCTTGAAATCCACCCATAGGTACACGAGCAAAAATTAACCCAACTGTTTCTGATATTATGGCATTTTATCTACATTTCCACCTCAGAACGTATTCCACAAAGTTCTTTTGTTTTGCCAGGTTTCTGGCTTTCTTTTATAAATTTAGCAAAATTTCTTTCATTGTAGTGAGAAAAAAATTCTATCAATTATTTTTAAAAGCAATAATTCATTATAGTTGATCATAAATGTCAGGAAGCAAAGACCCAGCTGAAGCATTTTGTCACTAATCATGCTGTTTTTCTTCTAATTAGTTAATTTACATTTTACAAATTAAGGGTAAAATTCAGACAGAAGATAACATCATAGCTTTAACTGACCTATATTTGTATCTGCCAAATTTAAGTTAATTAGAAATGTAGATGCTGTTTGTTTTATCTGTCAGAAAAGCTCATCTTTTAGCTAAAAAAAAGAAAAAGTAGACATACTTTTTCCCCCTCAGCATTTATCATCTAAATAATAGTCTTGCCAAGATGGCAGTCTCATAATAAACTCTTTTCAGTGGAGTCATGGGTAATGAAGCTTGCTTGTGAAGGCAGCGAAAAATGTTGTCTGGCCAAATGCATGAATATGATGGCTAGAGAATCAGTGGACTTTCTAAGTCATCAATCTTTTTAGTAGCCTCTTATACATCTGAATATTTTGATAGATGATCTAATAATTGAGTTATCTATCTTTCTAACTATCAGAGTTGCATAAAAATTATTCTCACATGCTACTGAATATTAAATATATTAGGCATTCAGTAAATTTTTCATAGAAGGGCCAAAAGGTGAAAGGTTTTTCTTATTCTGTAAATACCTCTTAATATATTGGGTGTCAAAGCCTCAGAAAAATTCAACTCTTAACCCCTTCTAAGAATTGAGAAGCAAGTACAGTATATGTTTTTAAAAGAGTACATACCAATCATAAATATATTGGCACATGTCAGTGAAAAGTAGACCCTGGTGGATGTACAGGTACAGCTTAGTAATACATAATGGAACGCACTTGGACATATACTTGCTGGTTGTGTCCAACACCAGTGACACATTTAATATGACACAAATTTTCCATACAAGAAGCAGTAGGTGACACAGGTGCTAAGAATGACTGTGTGATTTTGTTGTACGCATCATTTTGAGAGGAAGACAATCCTGTCCAAATGGAAAACAAAGTTATCCAAATATTTTTGTAGTATCTAAGTAGTTCTTTCCTCTATGTGTGTTTGTGTGGAGGGACTGTTTTGGTCACACACCACACTATTAAGAGCTTATGGGCAAGGATACTTTCCTAGGATTGAAAACGTGAAAAATTGTCCTTGAACAGATCACTTGCCAAGTAGGAGTCCTCCTCAACACCATCCACACTTCCTCAAGGTGACCTTGCAGGGATGATTTCCTAGTGCCCAACACTAAAATACAGTGATTCTGTCCTGGAAAAGCAGGCATTTGTTTGCAGATCTGAAGGGTTACCAATCCTGTGCTCTTGAAAGGCATTCAAATGAGCAAGGCCTTGTAAATTGGATTTCTATTAGCCAGCCCGCTGATAGCTCTTCATCAGTGGAATGGAAGGAAGTGCTATCAATAGCTTCAGCTCTAAATACCGTTGCTTTTTTTTTTTAATGCCACACTTGTTTTTGCTCTTGCTCATCAAAAATGGTAACAAATACAAAAATCACTGGAATTAATTGTTTTTAAGGTTGTAAATAAACCTTATACTTGGCAAAAATTTGTAACGCTTTTCAACTTGAAAAGCACTTGGAATAAAAATCAAAGACATAATGGTCAGAAACAAATATGGTAAAAAATGTCCTAAGCCTTGCTCTCTATATAGTTCCTAATACTGATTTGAGTTCACAGTTGTGCTACTTATAAAAATCTCAGGTAAAAGGCTTCTTTTCTCTTTATTTTCTGGACTGAAAATAGTAATTTTAAGAATAGTAGCAATTGTGGAAATCCCTCTATTGGTTACATCTGAGGAGCTCTTACTCTGGTAGTTTGATCTTTCTTGGCTTTGGAAATTTTTGCTTCTGTAATTTTTGGCTGGAAAGAACTGCGCTTAGGCCCGGGGATTTAGCTCAGTGGTTCAGCTGCCTGCCTTGCAAGCGCAAGGCCCCAAGTTCGATCCCCGGTACCAAAAAAAAAAAAAAAAAAAAAGTTATAGCTGAGAATTTTAAATTCTTAGATAGCTATTCAAGACTATACATTTAAAACTATTTGAAATGACCATATTGGGGAGGCTTGGGGGAAGGGAATAGTCTTAATCAAAGTAGCAAACATCTGTGTTCTTTCTAGCCTGTCTTTTGATTAGCATGAACTCATCCATCACTGGTCTTTGATATCAACACCAAGAAGTCCTGTCCTTTTGTTTTAAGTGATAAATATGCCTTTGTCATGAATACTAGTAGGCAACCCAGGATTTACATCTGAATTGTCAAAGTCCAGCTCCTGTGATGAGTGACATTATTAGTGAAATAAAGAAGTTTTTAATTTGTCATGACAGGCCTTAGATGGTGACATTATGAGGGTTGTAATGCTAGAAAAAGTTGTTCCTTCCCCACTATTTTTCTAAATTTGTCATTTATCAATAAGGAGTAATCTGCTGTTCTATGCGGACATTTTTACTTTAGTGCTTTTAGACCATCTCTTTGGATTTTTTTTATTTGGATATGGTGGCTAATAGTTCTTATCAAAATTAATGATATTTGAAGTAGCAGGCTTCAGCAACTAGCATCAAAATTTGTTCTGTCTCACTGTTATTGTCACTGATGGCAGTTCTTTAAACTCTTAACATTTCAAGGTCTGTATCCGTTATATTTTCTACATAAATTTCTTTGCTATCTTTGTCTTCACAGTCCTCAGGAATATTTGTTTAAATGTATTTATGTATGTATTTGCATAAATGCATTGACCTACACATATCTCCTTGCACAATTTTGTATCAATCATCAAAACCCTCAGAGTGTCATGTTCAGCTGTTGTTACTATACTCTTCCTCTAAGAAGTTTGGACCACCAAAATGAGAGTTACTGTGAAGTCTTGATCTTCTCTTGTCTGAAATGTGAAAGATAACAGTCCTCACAGATTTTCCCTATATATAGGCAAGTATTTTGATTCTTTTAAAATTTCATCTAGTGGTGAATGCTTAAATGTTTTATGTTGCTAATAAGTTTTTCATTCTAATTTTATGTATAAAAAGCATTCCAGGAAAATTTAGCATTTAAATAATTAGTAACTTCAACAGAAATTGCATTACCTTTTATATGTTTTGTCTACAATTTCAACACAACTGTTTAAAACTAGGTGGAATAAGAGACTTTATTTTCCCTTTATCAACTGAATTGATTGATTGGTTGAATTACCCAAAATAACTTTTAATTTAGAATATTGGGAATTTATAGGAAAAGTTAAGCTACATATTTTAGTTTGATTTACATCTCTCTATAAAATTCACTAGAATTGTTCCATCAGTATTAAATTATATTTTATTGAGAGTTACAGTCCTCACCCCCACAAATGTATTGATGTTGGGTTTTCTTTGCTTTGATTCCATCAAAACTGAAATTTAACAGTCATTTTGGGGGAAGTTATTTCTCAATCACCCAGAAAAAGTATTTTAAGACAAAAAAAGTAACAATTACAAATATAACCCTTATCATCCTATCATCCTGCTTTTATTTTTCTCTCTTTTTTATTTTTTTTGGTTTTGGTTTTGGTAGTATTTCCTAGGTTACCTGTTTCCTAAAATATATAGTCTTATTCATGTTTGTTTCCCAATAGAAATAATCACTTAGCAATTCTACAGCCCAACCTCTTACATTAATTGAGATTTTTGTACTATAATGTAAGTGTCTGAGTTTTTGAGACCCCAAGGCTTCTGCCGAACTTGAAGAGAATGATGCCAGTGAGCTTCTGTCCAGAGTTAATCAGCTGCAGAATTTGTAAACTGCACATGTGTCAAAGTTGAAAATGTTAGCACTCTAATAGAAGCTTGAAAAGGTTAGATCTGATAAAAGCCGTCAGCAGTTAAAGAAAGTGATTTATGAGAATGTAATGACACAAAATGCCTCATTTATCACTCATATATAGATAGGTTAAGGTTCCCATGTCATACTTTTAAAAACTTGACCACTTCGAATTGTCAAAATAGGTACTTAATTGCCCTTCATCTTTTTCATTTTGAATTTATTTCATTTGAGTTTGGCAATTTTATCTATGATTACTTCACTGTCATTCACTTCATATGGCTCCATTTAAAGTCTTTCATATTTTAGATTTTTCAAAAATTGCACATCACTGATCTTTTTGAAGTGTTATTAGCTAAAGCTATTCTGTAGAAGACTATGCCAATCTTACATGTTAATTTACATTTTTATTTAAAACAAAAACCATGAAGATGGGCCAGGGATTTAGCTCAGTGGTTCCGCTGCCTGCCTCACAAGTGCAAGGACCCGAGTTCGATCCCCGGTACCAAAAAAAAATAACCATGAAGAAATGTTAAAGTTTCATTTACTTTTTTCTAATACTTGCAGTTTTCATCAACATTTGATAGTCTATCACTACTTCAAAAGTTTAACGTGAAATTTTAAAAGACAATGCCAAAATTGGTTTATCATCCTGGAAACTGACCATAGTATGTAGGCTGTACACAAATTAAATCTAATGAAAGCCTTTCTGTCTGGTTAAGGGATAAATAAAAGAAGATAAAAGCAAAAGTTAAGAGACCTATACCAAATCATACTTTTTCCCCAGAGTGATTGTAAAACAATTCTCAATTATTTTATTATACATTCTAGAAAATATATTTATGAACTAGGAATTGCTGAACATTTATTTATTTGATGTCATTTGATTTATGCAGAATAACAACACTATTTGATAAAAACTTTTATAAACTACAGTATATGAAAGTATTATTATAAAACAAATTTTATGAATGGTTGTTGAAGTTCTAGATAAAATTATTTAAGGACTTCTTGGAAATTATTCAGATCATTAAACAGGTTGAAGTGTCTCAGGTTTTTTCTTTGTCCCTGTGTAGCCAAAAAATAAATTTGAAAAATGTGTCAGGTTTCACAGTTTGTCAGCCCAGTGTTGTACTTTCTTCAACAGTGACATTCTAGGTTCAGTTTAAAATGAAGTTGCAGCAGATTCTTTGCCCAAAGGCACAAGGCAGAAGAGAGGAACTGTATGCACTATGAAAGGAACTTGAGAAATCTCAACCCAAGTGCGTTTGACATTATTGCACCTTGATTCCATCAGGTAGACTACAAAAAATACATTTTCAAGACAGTCCTTGAAAGTAGACTATGGTTGACGTGAATTCTTAACACCTAGAAATTACAATTAATTTTGTTAGACATGACAGTGCCATTGTATTATGTATGGAATTATGTTATATAAAAAAGTCCTCTTTCTTTCAAAGAGATGCATAAAACAATATGAAGGATAGAGTGGCTTGGTTCCAAGGACTTCCTTTAAATATTTCACCAAAGGATGAGACAGAGTGAGAGATTAATTAATTAAAAGAGAGATACATAATCTCCAGAATGAATATTTGAAGCATTTCTGACTTGAATACCTTTCAAAATTTTACAAATCAAAATGTCGGGGAGTTATATCAATCTTGCTTTTAATATAAAATTATAGTATTTTATATGCTCTAGTGTTTTCATACTTTCAATATTTGTTTAAAAATCATAAGCTAAACCTAAAAATGTTTTTAAAACTATCTCTAAAGTTCACTCAAAATATCATCTAAATCCAATTAAAATATCTTAACCCAGTAGCAAACTGAATATCTTTTAATGTACAAAAGGGCAAAAAAATTCTGAACATTAATTGAAAATATGACAAAAGCCAATTAACATACCTCTTTGTGCTCTAAAAGGTATGTGATTCCTAAGTACCAGTGCAAACCATTTTATTTGTTTATTTTAAATGATTGAAAATGTATAATTTCAGACATATATTCCTGGCAAATGGATTTTAAAGCATTTACAAATTTTATATTTTAACCTTTTTAATATCGTTATTTTCAAAGCATTTTCTCAAGTTGCAGATACTGTTTTCCAGCTTAAGGGATATTAAACTAAATGTATTTCTTTCAAGATGCATGTACATCAGAAATAATACGAATACATTTAAATTAAATCTTAATTGTGTGATTCTAAAAATCTAATTTACTTGGCTCTTTCAGCCATATGTAACATTTTTAACTAAAACAACAACAGTCTAAAAAAAGCTACAATCTCAGACTTTCAAAATATCCATTTATTTGGAGAAAATATCAGAATATGAATTTATTATTCATCACATGTGTATTAAAGGATAGTTAACCAAGTATATTTTTCTATTTTTGTGCATCATTTTATATATATATATTAAGGTAGCACAGGATGACCCATTTCAATTTGACCTTGTAGATATTAATCATTTTATTTGAAGTTTTATTATTTTTTCAAATCCATGGTTAGGAAAAATTCGTATCATGTGTTTTATATGATCATAAAAATCAAAATTGCCTCAATCTATGAATCTTAATAGTTTGTTCTTATAACAACTTTGAAAAAATATATCAAAATGCCTTAATTACAGGGCAAGGAGAAGAAAAAACAGAGTCTTTTCACCTATGATATTTCAATTGTTCACTAAAGGATAAAGAGTGCATTCAAGCGTGGTTTCAAGAACTGTCTGCAACAAGAAAATGCAAGATACTTTATAAAACCTTAAAGACCTTTCTGGGAAATAGATTTAAATAAAAAGTAAAATAGACTTTTCATTTCAAAGAAATCTTTGAAATATTATAAAATTTCATAATGGTAGTACATTAATAATTCTTATCCCAAATGAGAAAAAGTCATCTATAAAGCTATATTAATTGATTCACACAACAGTGGATCTTATAGATATTTTTCTTTAGGTTTGATTTAAGGGCAAGAATTATAATGCATTGAAATATTTTAAGAAACTTTCTGTTTTGGATTCACATATTTTGATATCAATCACACCTATAAAGTAGGAACATCTTTAGCAGTCTTTCTACTACTAAGAAAAGTCCTTTTACACAAATTATTCTCAAAATGATCAGAAAAATTGATATATGAAATGTATGTGTCCACACATTTGTATATACATTGTTTCCTGTTAGAAAACTCTCATGTTGTATAGTTAGGTTTAAGACACCCAGAGTGCTTTGTTTCTGCTTTAGTTACTTTAACTTTCATAGTAAAAAAAAGAAACTCATTTATTTTCCTCTGAGTTCAATTCAGGAGCCTAATTAACAGTATATCTCCACATTGCATTAAACTAGAGGTTAACCTCACTGTGTGATAAGTAGCTGTTTATAAATAGCTCAGACCTATTTTATAGCTTTAAAGCTTGCATCTGTGCTTCAGCCTGCTCTGCCTGTGTCGAGATTTGGAGAACCAGTCTCGTCTTACCAGGTACACACATATCAGTGTTTAAGCACCAAACGTTCATGTTTAAGGTGCCTGTGTTTTAGGATGTTTCATCCAAAGACAAATCGATAATCATAGAGTTACATTTTTGAGTAATTATTTGTTCACAAAGGAACTCTTTCTGAGCCGGTGTTATTTTTCTACCTAGTTAATGATCAATGTAGTTACCGGGGCGGGGGGATAGATAGATAGATAGATTTGGCATTTATTTAAAGGGCTTATTAAAATTCCCAGTGCTGAAATTTTTGCTTAAAATGACACTGTGGAACAATGGATACATAGTATAGGGACTTTTTTCCAGTTTAACATTAAAAATGTCTGCTCTCTGTTTCCTTTAACTTGAGTTTCTCAGTTTAAATTATTATTCTGCAAAAGATACTGCAAATTATTTTGTTTTTAAAGAGTCATACAGTAGACTGAGTAATACTTGGAGATTTGTTTCATTTGGATTTTAAAAAAAGTAATGTTTCTATGTGATAATGAGTATATGATTTGCATGTGTGTGTTATAATTCATAGTATACATATGCATTCATCATGTTATTTTTCCACTATGATGAATTATGTCAGTTTATTGCGTATGTCTGCATGCACCTCCTCTCTTAATTAAAGCATTAATCACTAAAATTACCAAAGATACATAGTTTTACTGGACTTTTAAAATTTAAGGTTGATCTCTGCACAGAAATACACATTATTTCTAATTGGTAGACTATACTAAGACATTGGATTTCCATATTATGATTCTATCATATCAATTATTTTAAATATGCTTATCTTAATATATACTTAGAACGTGTCATTTAAAATTTTTTAATCATTTTTATTTGAGATTAATTTTCCTAAATCACTAAAATTACCAGAGACGTACATTTGTGCATATATATGCATATTATATGATCAACTTTAAATTTTAAAAGACTATATATTTAGCCTTCTAAATCTTAAAGTTGATATTTGCATTTTATTTCTAATTGGTAGATTATAAGACATGTTAAGTGAAGAGTCTGTGATTTTTTTGTTTTGTTTTGAGGCAGAGTCTCACTATGTAGTTTGGGCTGTTCTTGAGCTCACTATGTAGCCTAAGCTGGCCTTGAACTCTCAGCAGTCTTACTGCCTCACCCTCCTGAGTGCTGGGATTACAGTCATGCATCACCTCGTCCAACAAGAGTCCATGTTATCCTCCTACCATATCCATTTTAAATGTTATCTTACTATCTACTTCCCATAAACTGTAATATTTGTGTCATTAGGAATTCTTTTGCTTGGAATTAATTATATCTAAGGTTAATTTTCTAGCACCTATCATTAGTTCACTTATAAGTAATAAACCTTTGTTAATCATGTGATTCAATCTTTTAGAAATCTATACCTTCCAAACAGAATTAATAATTGTTATATTTTAAGGGAAATATTTAGAACAAAATTGACTCTACTTCACAGGATTTGTTGTTAAGAGTTTGAGGTTAAGGGGTTGGGGATTTAGCTCAGTGGTGCTGCCTCCTGCCTCTCAAGCATGAGGTCCAGAGTTCGATCTCTGGTACCCCCCCCCCCCAAAAAAGAGTTTGAGATTAAGAAGTAGCTAATATAGCATCCTATACACTAGTTCATTTATCTTTTCTAAAAGAAAAAATTTATTTAGTTACTACTACATTTTCCGTAATAGTCATTGCATTTTTCTTCTTAGCCTAAGACATGGCTTCACACTTCTCTGAGAAGATAGAGGCCTCTCACACATAACTTTTTTAAGCCACCTTATTTCTGTCTCTGTTTTTGCTTACTCTATCCCTTTGTTCTAGATGAAGGGGATCCTTTATTACATTTCTTCCTTTCCTAGGTGTTCCCTCTGCCCCAGAACTACAAGGTTTGCTCTGTGCTCTACAAGTCACCCTTGTCTTATACTCTAGAAGTGATAACTTATTTCTCTCTCCCTTTTGTCCTCCCTTTTGTTACCCTGATAGTCTGTCATTCTACTGGCCTCTGCTTCCTCCCCACTTAGTCACATAAATTTAGACATACTAGTCCTCTTTTGTAAGCCTATATTTATGACCAAAATCACCATGTCAATAAGGAAAATATTTAGTGCTCAGGACTCACCCTTACTAGGCCTGCCAGCAGCACTGACTACTGAGGGCTCCTTGACACAGGACCTTTTTTGACTCCTGGAATCTCACATCCTGTCAGTGTTTTCTCAGACTCAGTGGCCTTTTCTCTCATGGTCTCCATTCTTACTTCTTCCTCTTCTGATTATTCTCTTAATGTGGGAGTTTTCAGTGTTTGGTCTTTTCTGTATGTTCTTTTGCTTGGTGATTCTATCCAATCTCTCGGCTTTAAATACCACCTTTGTGCTAATACTTCCCAAAGTTATGTGTCCATGCTGAATCTCTGCCCTGAACTTTAGATCCATGTATCCAGCTGCCTACTTACCATCTTTAATCAAAGATATATAGATATCTCAAATTCAGCATTGCTAGACCTCAATTCCAGATGTCCCTAAGTTTTATCCCATCTCAGTTGCAACTCTGTCCTTCCATTTGCTTCACTGAAATACTTTGGACTCATTCTTGTGTCTTTCCCTCCTACTACTTCTAATCTTTCTCAATCTCTGAATCTTGTTGCATCTACCTGCAATCATTTTTCACTGTCTACACTGCTATCACTTGTTCCAAACCACCTTCATCTCTTTCCTAGATTATTGAAATAACTCCTAACTGGTCTTTCTGCTTCCACCCTCAAATTTCTACAATCTTTGTCCCAACATAACATTGAAATCATCAAATATAAGTCAGATCATGTTAATCCTCTACTAAAAGTCTTCCAGTGGTTCCCTAGTGACAGAGGAAGAACCATCAGCCTTCTGGTCCTGTACTGTTACCCATAGTCTTTGCTCGGACCTTACCTCCTACCACATTCCTTTCCCTCACCTTGGACTAACCATTCTGCCCTTTTTACTCTTCCTAAAAACTAGCCATATACATTGTTTCCCCAGGCGCCTTGCATTGACTTTTCCTGTGGCATAAAATATTTTCTCCAAGTGTGTACATGGCCTCACTGTCAAAAGTCAGATACAATATCATCTTCACAGACCTACTCTGACCTTTGCAAACAGCCTTCATCTTTCTTGCCTGGTTTATTTCCCCTTCTATCTTTCTATTATGTAACATGATCTGTAGTGTTAGATTTTGTTTTCCCACTAGAATAAGGGAAGAGATTTTTGTTTGTTTTGTTTAACCATATGCCTAAGTCTATGAACAGTACCTGCTACATAATAGGCTCTTAATGATAAATGGATGGATTTATTTTGAATGAGCGCAATACATTTTTAAAATGTAGATATCATGCATCAATGGTAATGACACAAATTGTTCATGTTATAGCATTTGATGTTCTCAAAGTTTCTCACACTTGGAAGAAATATGACAAATCTAATATATATGTCATGGAAACAAGCAATCAGTCTTTGAATTTTGCAGTTTGAAGAAAACAAAACAAGTTATCCTTTCTTGCCCTAGATTTTCTTTTACCAGGAAGTCCACTGTAGTTTCTGGGAAAAATAACACTAACATTAAAACTCAATTATTGTTATTGTTTCATATGCTGAAAAACTTGAAGATGGTATCACAATTAATTTATCAGCTGCTTTATAAGAAATGCATACTGTGACACATATTTTAACTATTACTGGCAAGTATCAAGACTTCAAAATTAATTATGCAAATATTCCAAATGTTAGCAAATTTAAAGTAAAGTAGGAGATGGCATCTTGGATCCATGCTGGATCTATCTTCCTATTTCCAGTATGATTATTAAGAATTATAAAAATGTATTGAATTTAAAAGATCTGTAGTGTTGGCTATCTCTACACATATCATATCCAACAAAAATTGAGAAATTCTTTTCCAAGTTAAATATCATGCAGTCTTACTCTTTTTTAAAAACTCTTATTTGAATATTCATCTAAAATGCTATGATTACTATACCAATCTGTATTACTTAGTAAAAATAATTGTTTTATTTTACATGAGAAAAAGGATTGCTTAGATTGAAGTTTCACTGACTACTGTTTGCTGAAAATGTTCCCAAAACCAAAGATTGAGTGGTCAAATAATTTTTGAAATATTATATACTACATTCAGAGTATTAAATAATCTGAGAAGTTTTATATCAAGGAAATAATTAGTGCTCAGTGTATCATTGCTTATGCCTATATTTTTTACTGGACTAGAAGTCATCTTTTGGAGTACTGTTTTGGGAATTCTTGTGTGCACTACTGACAGATAGAGATGATAATCAAATGAGTCCTGGGACATGAGTGAGGCAGAGTTGAGCTATCTAAAAGGAGATGGTATGTCCACTTAGCCATTCTAACTCACCATATGTCTCTTCATTAAAAAGTCCAAACAGCGCCCCCTTAGATCAGAGATTACCAACTGATACCTATGGAGCCAGGCAGACAGAATAAAGGGCTAGGGCTGTAGTGATTTGTAGTGGGGCAAGTAGTACTTCTGCAGGGAGTAGGTCCTACTCAGTTTAGCCTATGTGGCCAGAGAGCTAAACAGGCCCAGTATGGCCAGATCTTCTAATATGTCAAAAAGTGTTGAAAATCAAGACTTTTGTGTTTACTCTCCTACATTTTAAATGATACTTTCATTGATTTAAAGCACTGGAGTCAAAATAAAATATAGAATCAGTTCCACGTGTGGCTTTCACCTTTTCACTTTGTCGTCTCTCAGACACAGTTATCCAGTACCTCCAAATTAAAGGAGAGGTTTATTTTGGCTTACAGTTTGAGAAGTTTCAGTCTATGGTCAGCCACCTCCGGTGCAGAAACCACGTGGTAAAAGCGGCAGAAGGAAAGCTGCTTCCATCATGGTAGCCAGGAATCAAAGAGAGAAGGAAGGCACCTGGGAGGGAGATTTATCCTTCTGAGTTTCACCACAGTAACCCACCTCTGTGATCAGACCCAAACTTTCAACAGTAGGTCAGCTATAGTGCCTCCATTTTCCAGTCACCTTTCAAACACATGAGGTTTTGTGGGCCATTTTAGATCTGAATTGTAATAATCCTACCCTGGCCCCCAAAAGAGTCACTAAAAATGTTCTGGTATTGCTGAAAAGTCTTAAGTCCAGGGGCCAGGGATTTAGCTCAGTGATTCCACCGCTTGCCTCAAAAGCACAAGGATCTGAGTTCGATCCCCAGTACCCTCCCCCAAAAAGAAAAAATGTCCAAGTCCAAAGTCTGCTGTGAGACTTAGGCCAAACTCTTAGGTGTCAGCCTTGTAAAAATCAAAATGAAAGTTAAATACTGGTGACATGAAGTTGCATAGGGTAAACAATCCTATTCCAAAAGGGAGAAGTCCAGTGATAGAAAGGAATAGGACCAATGGAAGACAGAAATCCAGCAGGATAAACAGTAAACCCTGTAGCTCTGCTTCCAGGACTCAGGGAAAGATGTGGTGGGTGATATGTGAACCCTAAAAGGGCTTGAGTGCCTCTGCCTCTTTAGCATTGCTGGTCACAGCCCCCATGGCCTTTCTCTTGGGATGGCTTTGTTTACTTACCTCTGGCTTTCCTTGGCTGTGCCGCATTCCTGGCTTCTCCAACTTTCTGGGGTCTCCACGACACTTTTGGTTTCACATGCACTGCCCTCTCAGAGCACATCGTCTGACCTCCCAGTCCTTTTTCAGAAATCTAGATGGAAGCCTCACTGACCCCACAATTCCTACATTCTGCATGTCTATAAAAACCAGTACCACATGGATGACACCACATCTGCTCCTTCTTAAGCAGTAACTAGCCCCCTTGTGTTATTGTTACAGAGGCCTCCAAGTTCGTGGATGGTTGAGTACTGTGAACCATATCCCGGGGAACCAATTCTGTAGGCAGCAGAGCAGAGTTCCCTGAAACGCTCTTCTCAAAGGAAAGTCTCAGTTTTACACCCTTCAGCCTTCAAAGTGTGGTGTCTTGCTGATTCCTGAGGTGCTGTCGTGATATCATTCCTATTGTCCTGATGCAAAGTACTTGGCTTCTTTTTAATACTAATCTTTTCAGCAACACTGCTTTCCTGGGCCAAAACTTAATAACCCACCTTTATGGTACATTCTGGCTATCAGCAGATTTTTTCCAATTATTTAGCTCTGCTTTTTGGTCCTGATTCTCCTGGTAAATATGACTAAAAGCTACCAGTAATGCCCATGGCACAGCTTCAACATAAGGCTACCTTGAAATTTTTTCTGCCAGATTGGTCTGCTTAATCCCAGACTCCTGCAAAGTCTGAGGATATAAGCAAAAGGTAGATACATTTTCTGCCAGAGTGTAACACATATAGTCTCAAAACCAACTGCCATGTCCCCAACTGAAACCTGAGCCAAGCTTTTATTGCCTGCTTTTCAGTAGGCATTCTAGTCTTCTGAGTTCTAACTAGACTCTCCCATTAAGTCCAGCACACAGCAATCTGTGTGCTAGCCAGCATCTCCATACCTGTCCAAACTACTCCTATCAACCAGTTCCAAAGGCTTCCTAACCACTTGATCAGGTATATTTACAGCTACAGCCCCACTCCTGGTACCAAAATATGTTAATCATTTTCCTCATAGCTGAAAACAATATCCAACACCTGCAACTTGAAAGAGGAAAGACTTAGTTTGGCTAACAGTTTTAGAAATTTCAGTTCATCATTGGCTGGCTCCAGTGCAGAAACTGTGGTAGATGGGCCAGGTGGGGGAAAGCTGCTCATATTACAGAAGGGAGGAGCTAGGAAGGGAGATAAACTCTTCCAGGTCACACCCTAGTGACCTGCCTCTTCTGACCATATCCTACCTCCTAACAGCAAGTCAGCTATAGTGCTTCTGTAATCCAGTCGCCAAACACATGACACTGTGTGAGCCATGACAGATCAAAACCGTAACACACCTTATGAGGAATTGAAGTAGCATAAAGAGGAAGATAATGTGGGTTATCCTGGAATGCCTCCTTCCTGTTCCACCCTGAGACCCTGTTATAAACAAAACTTCACTTACATCTCTGAGACCAGATCATTTCCAAGTACGTGCTAATCTTTAAGTCTAAAATTTTTAAAAACCAGTTTATTTCATTACCCTCATCAAACAAATGTAATGAAAATTTAATACGTGCAAAGTTGTTTTTAGTTTACAAAGTTCCAATGTGGAGAAGTGAAACGGTGTTCCCTAGGTGTATAGATATTTGGCAGAAATACCAGGCTGAATGGCTTAAACCACAGAAGGTTATTTTCTCAGAGTTCTGGAGCCCAGGAGTCTCAGATGAAGTTGTCAGCAACATTGGTTTCTTCTGAAGGTGAGAGGAGATCTGCTCTGGGGCTTTCTCCTCAGCTTGTAGATGGACATCTTCTCTATATATCTTCGCAGTGTCTTTCCTTTATATGTTTCTGGATCCAAGTTTCCTGTTCTTCTAAAAGACATCTCTCATGTTGAATTAAGGTAAGGGAAGTTATGAGGCTGAAAATAAGCCCATTGCTTTAAACATTTTACTTTTCATTCTAAAGAAATCTTTTCAACTTTTAAAACTAAAAAGTCTCAAAAGTTTTCATTTTCTATTTTCTTGAAACTTACATGGCCTTCATGAAATCTATCACTGGATGATTGACAGTAGGAACTTTATAAACATTATTTTCTGTCCTCAGTGGAAATGGCAACTGGATGCTAACTACCTCCCCTAAGTCCTTGGGTCCATATGCACAAGCTTGTTGGTTATCCTAGTTTCTTCATAAGGGTGTTCCTGAGTCTGTTTTGTGTTGCTGTCACAAAATACTTGAGGTTGTGTACTTTATACAGAAAATGGGTTTATTTAGTTCATAGTTTTGGAGGTCCAAAGATATCATGCTACCATGTCATTGACTCTAGTGAGGGCCCTGCATGGTGGAATCATGTGCAATAGAGATTATCACATGGTTAGATAGGAAGCAAGAGACTGGGGAAGGGTCAGGTTGTTGCCTTGGAAGGAATTAATCTATTCCTACCAGACCTGACCTACTCCCAGGAAACAGCATTAATTCTTTTTTGAGGTGGAACACCATGGCATGATTACCTTCTAACAGGCTTCTCCTCTCAGCATTACCTCACTAGGGACCAAGCTTCCAGCATATGACCCTTTGAGGGACAGATCACATAAAAACCACTGCAGGAAAGGGCTGGTGATTTAGCTCAGTGGTTCCACTGCCTGCCTTACAAGCAGAAGGTCCTGAGTTTGATCCCCGGTGCCAAAAAAGGAAACCACAGCAGGAAGCAAATGTCAACCAGCCAGATTAGAATCCTGTCTATTTTTGGTTGAGAAGCCAAGGATTACTGGGTCTGAATATCTCTCTACATCTAGAAATGTCGGGCCCCCTCACCCTCTCAGGGTGGGCCAGAACCGTCTGACTGTGCAGTCTAATATCGTCACTCATTCAAAAGACACAAACTGATCACCTACTGTGTTCCCCATTCTGTGCACCAGAAACATAGCAACAAATAAGATAAATGTGAGTCCTGTCCTTAGGAAGCTTATGTTATATTGGGAAAAATAGAAAATAAATGAGTAAATAAATAAGTACATTTTCTTTTCAAATTCTGTTAAAGTGAACAGGGAAGGTCTTTCTGGCCAACTGTGATAAAGTAAGTTTCAATAAGTTAGTTGAATTTCATTCTACCAAATTGAATGGGATCCCTCTATGCATGAAATTCAGACTGTAAGTTTGAAAATGGCCTTAAAGTGTTTGGCCTTTGTGCACAGCTCCATTTAGCCATTTGTTTCTTGAGGCATTGAATACTTTAACTTTAGGACATCTCTTCAGTTTTCCTGGTCTATGAACGTTGACTTGTGTGCTGCCATTCCCATATCCCCGTTATCAGCTGTGCACCTCTAATATTATTATGTCCCACCCCTTTTATAAATATCCATAAGTCAGTAGGCAGGCAGGATGAATATGTGGCTTTCGTTGTCCATGTACTTCGGAATATATGTCTGGACAGATTATAATAAATGGATTTTTACTAACATCCCAGCCAGCATATGCATAGTTTAAATATCAAGTTTCTGATGGATTAAAATAAAACTAAAGAGATAAAAAAAATTATAGTTTCTAAGCACTTGTAAAAGCAGTGATTTATTTTTACCACTAAAATATTAAGTTTTCATTTATTATTAGCACATAGCTAGTACCCTGTAAACTATAAGCACATTTGTCATTGCTTCATGAAATGCTCACTCTGAGAAGTACTGAACTGATAAAGACATGATACTGGCCAAAATGATCCATATTGTATTTTCTTCTAAATTTATTTAAGAATTTGTTCGACTTTGGTCTGCATTATAATTTGAATAATCAAATTCTAGACTCATTGTTATATTAATGACCATTACTTCCTAAAAATATACATGGTTCACTGGAGCGAGCTCTAAAATACAATTCTGTAAAACTCAAAACAACTGTTATCGAATTTGTTTCCTAATCTATATTATTATTCTACTATTGACCCAAGTTATGCATCCATCAATAATTATGCGTCTATCACTTGTACATACTCTTAGTGTTTGGTAGGTAGAGAATTGATTCAGATTAGTTACATTAACTCGTTTAATATATTAAAATGTTTCAATTTATATAACAGAAATATATACAAACATACTGTTCATAATCGTGCCTTATTTGGTCATTTAGGTTCTTAAATGGACCTGTAAGTTAGTTTTTATATATTTTCATGGCTGCCACTATTTTAAGGACTAAAGAGTGTATGGGTGTGTATGAGAGAGAGATTGATTTCCTTTCTAAATAGCCTTATTTTTAGGGAAATATAATTCCAAAATAAGCCAGGTGTGGTGCTGCATATCTATAATCCAGGCACTAGGCCAGGCTGAAGCAGGAGGATTGCTGAGAGTTTAAGGCCAGCCTGGACTACCTAATGAGTTCAAAGCCAATCTGAATTACATAGCGAGATCCTGTCTCAAAACAATAAATTAATTACTTTTCCAAATACAGATTTAGAAAAATTACCATTATACTTATTAATAATTTTGTTATTGTATAATAGAACCCTTTATAAAATAGTTAAAATCATTTTATAGATTGCATTTACCATTCCACCATCTACCTCAAATCACTCCCTTGGACACATAGGGCTAGAGATTATGGTCTTCACTTGTCAAAAATGTGCTTAAAAATAGAGATCATGTATTTTAAAGTGCATATAAATATTTGTCAATTAAAATAAGACTTGTCTATCCCACACACAGTTTCTGATAGATCTGTCTTTAATACATAGCTTTTCATTCATTTTACTCTTATCACTCACATAACTAATGAGCAAAATTTTACTAAGACCCAACCATAAACCAGGCACCATGCGAGCCCTCTGAATCCACAGATTCCCCCAAATATAGTTCCATTCAGTGAGGTGGGTCCAGTGAAGGTGCAGACCAGTAAACCAGCAGCTATGGCAAGTGAACCAACAAATACAAGCTACAAAGTGTTGCCACTGAGATATGGAAGGAGCACGTGGAGGGAGTTCAGGAGGCTAATCCAGGAATACCAGGAATAACTGAAAGCTGCAGACTTTCAGATATGACAGGAACATAGGAAACATAAGCAGAGAAAGGCAAGCCCTGTGAGATGCCATAGACTTCCGTGTCTGTGCAGGATCAGTATCTGAAATACTGTTAAACCTCGGTGTGGAAGGTGAACTAGAAGTGTTTGGTTTTGTTTGAGAGGTTTTTGTTTGTTTGTTTTGGGGAATAGCAATATGGCAGCCACCAGGGAAGGGAATCCAGGCAGGAGGTTATTGCTGAAATTCAGGTATACAGTTGAGGAGGAACAAAAGGAGTTCAGTGGAGTTGGAAAAAGGAAACACAGATGGGATATTAGGGACTTGTGTTGTGATCTTATAAATTTGGGTTGGAAAATAAGGTATTAATAATAGCAGTAGTTACATTCAGAATCTGCAGTATCATTTAAAGGATCTATCTTTCTAGGGTTCAGTTTATTTGCACTGAGATCTGAGCTGTGGGTTTCTGATTTCTGTGGTGCTGTATTCTTCTCCCTTAATGTTTCATCTGTGTTGGGTAGAAACAAATTATCTGTTCCATGTGTCGTATATGAATACATATGTTTACATACACACATGTGCTTGCATGCTTAGATATTTTGTGGGTAAAGGAAAACAAGAGAGTGCTAAAAGCTGGGAACTTTTTTTACAGAATCCTTACAGAATGTATTCATAAA
Organism: Heterocephalus glaber; assembly: GCF_053883595.1. Taxonomy (NCBI): domain Eukaryota; kingdom Metazoa; phylum Chordata; class Mammalia; order Rodentia; family Bathyergidae; genus Heterocephalus; species Heterocephalus glaber. The sequence continues at coordinate 7,889,056 of NW_028258163.1, read as the reverse complement.
CAACACAAAAATATTTTCAAATCATTGTCAGTTTCTCAGCAGTGCATTTAAAAAAAATGTTTCAAAGGACCAGTTTTCTAGTCTTAAACAATGAGTGGCAATGTTTGGAAAATGTTTATTATTTCTGTAAATAAAAGTTGATGTTTCTCATAACACTGTGACAAACATTTCTGGGTGAAAAAATTAACGTGCTTTCAGGTCATTCCTCAGTAATTATATTTTAAAGTATTTATGTACAGTCACCAAGGTTCACCAAAACACATGGCTTTGGGGGCCTACAGGTTTTCATGTACTCCATGCTCTTTCTTTAGGTAAACTCTTCTCAAAGTTATGTTTTCCTCTTCCTTTCATTTATAAAGGTGGATTTCATTAGTTTCTTAAATAACCATGTGAGCTCAGCCATTGGAATTAAGCAGGCATTTTTTAAAAGTCACAGATTTACAGACTTCACATAAACGGTATCCAAATATATAGTGAATATTGAAATTTTAAAAACTTACTGCGGTAAAAGACATTTCACCATTAATCCCCCTCAGAATTCTCTTGCTCTCCTTGACCACACATCTCATTGTTCTTGCCCCTTTCTGAAGCAGTTCTGGAAGTCGTCTTTCATTCTACAGTGAATATTGCTGCCAAGTGCCATCCAACAGAAAGACAGGCCCATGAAAGCATTAGAGTGTGTCCTTATCCACCTTGTTCACCAGTGGTGGTGCTGGACGACGTCTGGCTCTTCTGCAAAATCAAAATGACTGTGAAAGGTGAACATTTTGGATTGATTCAGGACATCGAGGCAGCCACAACAGCACAACTAAAGACACTCACAAAAGAGGTCTTCCAAAACTGATTCAAAGTGGCAAGGACAATAGGATGAGTGTGTTCAAAGTGAGGGCAATTAATGGTAATGAATCTTTTACTGTAATAAATTTTTTAAAATGTAAACATTTACCGTATTTTTTAATTTACCTCACATAGCTAGCCACAAGTGCTTGTAGATAATGATCTAATTTTACAAGTGAAGAAACTGCAACCTAGTGATATTTAAGTCTTTCATTGTTGAACCGTGTAATCTGCAAGTGGGTAAAACATTTAAAAACAAAACAAAACAAAAAAACTGAGTTAACAGTCATTGTAGGAATTGTTTTAATTTTACCAGTATTCAGTATTATATAACTTCTATCTACAACTTTGGCATAAAGAGCTCTTTAAATACCAAACTTTTTCTTAATTATTATTAGCAGCCAATGATATTATCAGACCTGTCTCAACCATGTGCTTACCTAACAGAAGGCCTGAGGATGTGTCATTCTGTCTCGTTGCTTCAATACTGTGTACTAAATTGTGCATTAAAGTCAACTAATGATGATTAAAAATAAATGCGAGGGCTGGGGATTTAGATCAGTGGTTCCGCCACCTGCCTCTCAAGCACAAGGTCCTGAGTTCAATCCCCGGTACCAAAAACAAAAAACAAAAAAAATAAGTGCTAACTGTGAAGGGAAATAGTTTAGAAATTGTTTAATCACTAGTTACAATGCAAAAAGTATAGCCAAGGAGAAAGGGCACACACAGGTTTGGGAGCAAGGCTATAAAAGAGCTAAGTCTGGTTCCCAGCTAACCCTTTACAAGGGGACCCTGATCACATATCTTGACTTCTCCGATCTTTTTTTTTTTCCTTTGTCCTTTCAGTGCTGCAGTTCAAACCTAGGACCATTCTCATGCTAGGCAAGTGCTAGACCATTAAGTTCTTTCCCCAGACCCCTCTGGCTTTTTCTTTTAATACCTCTGTAAAATGAGCACAGTTTAGATTTTTAAGATGAATGAGTGTATCCTAGGTCACACACATATGGCCTGGCATACAAAACACATCTGATGAAAGGTCACTAGAAGTACTTTTCATGGGGCTAACCATAAGTAAACAAGTATTTGCCAACCTGAGGAAAACGCCTGTGACAATGAGATGGTTTTACAGACATTGCTAGGGCTTAGCTTGAGGCACTGTTGGGCTGTGGTGCAGGAACCATCGTTGTAGGTCCTGTTCCAGTCAGAGAGAGATTGCTGAGAATCTGAACACTTCTGGAGGACAGGAGCCAGCACACCATAGATGTGAACATGACATCCAGCACAGGCCTTCACCCCTCCAGTCTCTCTCTCACCCAACAACAGTTGCGCCTGTGTTTTTAGAACCACATAGTGCATGAGGACTTAGTGATTTCACTTTTCCGAGAACTCAGATACTTGAAAAATAAGTAGAGTTGTTGTTGTTTTAAATTTAAATTTTACAAAATCAAACAGCAATAAACTGGAGGCACATAAACTACTTGGGATTATGTCAAAGTAAAAAGACATTTACTGGACCCATCTGACCTTTGATCTAAGGATCAATTTTTTTAAAGCATCACCAACCACTGACTTGTAAAGTTTGCAAAAACTGCCGACAGGCCCAAATATGTTAAAGGTTGTAATCTCTTGAAAGGAGTTAGTTGATTTTCCTGTTGGCCCTGCTATCAACTTTAACCTCCCACCTTCTCCAGCATGCATCACTTCAAATAAAACTGCTGAGGTCTGGCAGGAGGATATAAAGTCACTATGCCATCTCATAGCGGGGCCACGTGATTGTCTTCAACCTGAAATGAATGCTGTGCAATTGGACTTTCCACAAGTCATAAACACTCACTCATATCACTTTAGTTTTAATAATTATTTTCCCCCAAACCCCTCAGAAATATACATATTAAATGATGTTTGACAACTATAATTCAGTCATTTTCTTGTTGGTTGTCTTTGACCATTAACTTGGATTTCTGTTCTTAATTTTAATGTATAGGATTTCAAGCAAGCAGCATATGATACCAATATAAACACAGCATTTGTATACAGCATTATAAATGAATTTTTAGTTGGTGATTAAGACAAACCAGATCCAAAAGGCAAACAATACGCTTGTATTGCTCTGCAGACTTAAAATCCCCTGTGCTGGATTCACCTGCAGTACTTTTCATCTTTTAGGGAATTTCATCATGGGCCTGGTATAGCATTTAGGCACACCAGAGTTTCTTCAGTTTCAGTTACTTGTGTAGGTTCTCAAATAATTCAGCTCTGTGTGGAAATTTCTCCTTATACACTAAATAGATGCTGTCTTACGAAGTTTCAGGCACTATTCCGTCTGAACCCAGCTAGCTCTCGGTTAATAGGTCCAAACTTTGGGAATGGGGAGGTTATTACATTATTACATAAACAGTGGTTCTTGTTTAAAAAACAACAAAGTAGATCTATGTGGTTTTCTTACATCACACTTGGTAACTTCCAAACAACCCTAGAGAGGTGTTCTTTATTCACTCTGGATTTCCCGTTTATGTTCTTTACACCAGGCCACTGCGCCAAAGTAGGGCAGATGATGTGGAGAAATAGGGAGTCTAAAGAGTAAGGAGCAGTGGTACTGGAGAGGGAGACAAGGCACGGTCAGGTCCCACCTGGCTTTTTGTCCACCTCAGCAGAGTCCTGCCTTTCAGCAGAGGTAGGAGCCTTCTGCAGAAGCATCATGTTGCCATAATAAATGTACACACATGTGAAAACTCCCAGATCCACTCATCTGAGCATTTCATGCCTTTCTTAGTAAAATGCAGACCCTAGAAAAGATCTCTGGGTTGGCTTGGAGTGGTGGGCTGGGGCTGGGGGGACATAAGAGATTGGAAGAAAAAATAACAAAAACTGTGGGTGTGACTTGACATCATAGAATATTCGATTGTTATATGTTCCTTACGGTAAAAACTGTTGAGACCATCGGGAACCTCCCTCTGTCCTCCCATGGAACAGTGCAGTTTTATTGTCTAAATCCAAATGGTAATTATTAACAACAGCTGCAGTAATCTATTGCATTTGAACAGTCATTACTCTGTTTGAGCCTAACCATTCCTCTAGGAAACTGAAAACATTTTAATGGATAGGAAAGCAAAGCCTCAGAAAGATTAAGTGACTTGTCCAAGATTAATTCATTAATGTCAGAGCCAGGATTTCTTCGTTTATTATTCAACAAAACTGTCATTTAGTATTTGCCATGTACCAGACAACCAAGGATAAGTGCGTGTTCTTCTCTTGAGGTTCTCACAGTCTGTAAGGGTGGATGGTGGCAGTGCTTGTACAGCTTTAGGCACAGGGTGGGTGGGGAGCACCCAGGCAGTGGTATGAACCTAGTCTGCAAGAATAGGAGATGTGTTCTGCTCCAGCCATCCTCATTCCAGGAAAGGACAGTTTCAAAATGTTAGCTGTTTGGCCAACTAAGAAATCCCTTCCCATTTTATTCTAGTTGAGCCATCAGTTCCAAAATATTTTAAGACTAACAGCAATGCTGTATGCAAAAGAGGTCCAACCTTAAAACTCAGCTTGTCAAGGGAGACATGGGCCTCCTAGCTCATAAAAAAAGCCATGAAGATCAGTAGTTGGAACTCGGACTGTTTGCATGGACAACGTAAAGGTTTTTTTAAAAAAATCATAGGACAAAAAAAACACTTCACCTTTTGCTAAGATAAAGTACCCAAACCTCCATTTTTATTTTTTTATTCTTGTCCTATGACATCAAATAAATAAACTTGTAAAATTTATATGGCACTGGAAAAGAAAACCTAGTCTGATTGATTTAGGTATTTTAAGCCTTACATCAATATTCACAAAATGACTCTTTTTACTGCTTAGCCAAGTGTTCTTTGTATTTGCATTTATCAAGAACCTTCTTCTATTCTTATTTGTGAAAGCATATACTGTATATAGCATGAGTATATATATATATATATATATTTTTTTTTTTTTGGTACCGGGGATCAAACTCAGGTCCTTGAGCTTGCGAGGCATGCAGCGGAACCACTGAGCTAAATCCCCAGCCCTAGCATGAGTATATTTAAAATAGACAGACATGTGACTGAGATGAGATTCAGCTCACCTCTTAATGCCACAGGAACTCTAGGGTATTCCTGAAGATGATGTTCTTTTTTCATACTGGGGATTGAACTCAGGACCTTGTGCTTTCAAGGCAGGCGTGGTGCCACTGAGCTAAAACCCCAGCATGATGATGATGATGTTCTTTTAGTAGCACCTAGTACCACCTTGACAGAGAGGTCTAAAGTTAGGTTGACTACCATTCCTCTCTTCACTTTGCTGCATGTGACCATCCAATGCCAGTAGAAACCATTCTTTAGACAACTGGGGGATGTTTCTCTGTCTGAAGAGTGGTAATGAAATTTAGATCCTCAAACGATGCTAAGGGCAAGGGAAAAAAGTACAAATTGAATATCCTTTGTCCAAAATACTTGTGTCCAGCAGTGTTTCTGGCACAGAAGCATTTTTAGATTTGGAAATATTTGCATAGGCTTTGCCAGTTGAGGTTCTGTTATGATTTGGATATAAAATGTCCTGTAGAAGCTCATGTGTAGAAGGCCTGGTCTGCAGTACTGCTGTGTTCAGAAGTGCCTGGATCAGGAAGACTGATGGCACTAAAGGGAGGTGAGGGAAACAGGAGACAAGGCCTAGTTACAAGGCGTGGGTTATGAGTGTGAGACCTTGGGGAACTATATCTGATCCCTACCCCTTCCTCTCTAGCTCCTTCCTTCTCTACTTCCTGGCTGCTACAAAGTGTGCTTTCTTGGGCCCTGCCCATCTGCCGTGATGTTTTCGCCTTGGCCAATGACTAAAACCTCTGAAGCCAGGAATCAGAATAAATCTTTCCCCCTTCAAGCAGTTATTCTCAGATACTTCATCACAGTGAAAAGCTGAGTAACATGGATTCTGTAGTACAAAAATCCAGAATCCTGCAAAATCTGAGACTTTTGTCAGTGCTCAAAAAGTTTGAGATTTCAGAATTTCTTGGATGAGAGATATTCAGTCTGTATTCCTATTCCAGCCTGAGAACATAGGTGAAAGATCTGTTGTCTTCAGGCATTGCTAAGCAGCCAGTGAAACAAGTGTTGCCAGACTAGAAATAGATTTGAGTAATAGAAAATGTTAAGATTCAGAGTGAAATTTCTTGAGGAAAGAGAAATTTAGGATTAGAGAGCCTGGAGCTTTAAATCTAAGTGTCCAATTTTAACTGTGCCTTGGAAAAGAAAAAAAAAAAATATATATATATATATATATAATTGGAAATTACTGTTTTGGTGTGTTTTTGCCACTACACTTTGGCTTCAGTTGGAATTGGGTCACTACTCACTAACGCAGTTCGTACCTTTCTTTTTTTTTTTTGGTCCCGGGGATCAAACTGAGGTCCTTGCATTTGTGCAGCAGGCAGCGAAACCACTGAGCTAAATCCCCGGCCCCCTACTTCGTACCTTCCTTATGCAGAGATTTCTTTGAGGTCAGAGCATCCCTGATTGGCGGCAGATTCTTTAGTTCTGACCTGGGATCTGAAGTGTATCAATGCAGACCACTTTGCAACTGAGATGGGATCAAACCCCAGAGGAAGAGGCAGAGACTTGAGCACCACTTCTTTCCCTCTTGGCTCTACTTCACCCTCTCCTGACACCCCCAAGTCCTCCGGCCCTTACTTGTATGCAGCTGTGGTAAACTTCCTTTGATCCCCATTTCACTCCAGGTAGCAAGATGTTTTGATCATTTAATTTAATAAGCTCCTCCCTTTTTTGATCCACTCATCTTTTTTATGATTTTCTTTTCTCTCTCTTTTACATTGAGTTAACCAGTCTTTCCTGCAAAGAAAATCCCTCATCACTCTTCCTCTGCCTTGAGTCCTAACATGCTACAAAGATGTAAAGGAAAGGCACTCCAGGAATCCCTGCCCTGTGCTGACATTTCTGGGACTGTAGAAGGAATAAGGACTCTTTATTAAATAGTTTCCTCTAAGATATAGATTTTGTGAGTCCCAACTCTCCGGACTTCCTTTTACTTCCTCACCTTATATAGGGAGGAGAAAGTTAATTAACAGGGAAATCAGCATATATTATACTCCCCAGTAAAAGTTACCTGCATTTACATAGCTTAGGTTTTGTTACTACAAGTATGGGGTGTTAAACTTCTCTTTATGCAGTACAACCATTCTGGTTGCACTAAAGTGATATTAAATATAATTTAAATTCTTTGATGACTAAAAACCTTCCTCCTTCTAAAATTTTCTGTATTGCAACAGAGAGTCAAGGTGGAATCTGCCCACACTGACCCTGGGGTATTTGGCCTCTGGACTTTCACAAACTAATTGAAAAGAGACACAGTGTTACTGGATTTTGGGTTGCTGGAGTCTCCTTTTCGAGGTGATTTCTAGGTCCTTTTTGTTCCAGACAAAGAATTGAAAGAAACAAACATAAATGGGGGCAAAGTTTCATATTTATTAAAGGTAGGAAAAACAGGCTCTGAAGAGTGAGTTTTGGGCCAAGTGAAAAGGGAGGAAAAAATAAAAATAAATACACACCCTACAGCATAGGGTAGGCTACCATGAAGTGTCACAATAGTGAGCACTTTGTGGCAACTGTCCCTGTTTTCCGTCTCTCTCACTGGTGTCCTGTCTAAGGCTTCCTGTCAACCCAGCTGGCTTTCTCTTGAGAAGTCCACTCCCAAAGCTCTGAGACCTGTCCTGAGCAGGTGTTCCAGGGTCTTGTCACACCTTCTTTCCCAGCTAGTTTTAGCCTCATCCTGTCTACCTGTCTCATTCACCTATTTGGAAGTGACTTCATTTGTTGAATATTAGTGGTAAGTAGAAAAGGCTAAGTTTAAATTGAGTATCACATAGGAGCAGGTAGAAGGAGCCAGTGAAAGCTTCCTCTCATACGGGCTGCCTAGAGGTGATAGCTCTGAAAAAGCAGTCTGCTAAGTGATCCCCAGCTAATGCAAATTAACAGTTGTTTTCTTTCAGAACTGTATGACTGAATAAACATTTACCATTTGTTTCATTTCTACTCATCTCTTAAAACAGTTGCTACAGGTCTTAATAGTAAGACTCAAAACATATAATGTATTAGCCTTGGCACATCAAAATATTGTTCATCTTCCAAACTTGAGATATTCCAGTTTGGCTTCTCTCTGAGTTTATACTGTTCTGAGGGTATGTATCTAAAAGCGTATCTTACTAATCTCCTGGAATTGATTTAAAAAAAAAAAGTCCCTGTGACTTGTTACTATTCCCAGCTTAAACATGGTCTGTCAGTTATGAGATTGAGAAGCACTGTGGTATATTTCAACTTAGGAGGGGCCCAAATGAGAAATTTAAACCCCAGAGGAGTATTTTGGAAGAGAGACCTATGATATTAATAATGAGGTTAAAATTGGAATTTCAGCTAGAGCTGAGAAAGCAGTGCTTCCTGCTTTATTGTGCAAGTCTTTCTCCTATTCAACGTGATCTTCTCTTCTGTAGCACCATTGTGACAACAGTGAGGGGTGAAGGATTTCAGCAGTTGAACAACAGTATCAAATAAATGCATCTTGAGAACTCTCCTTAAAGGTTTATTCCAATCGTTAACATTCTTGGAGCTGGTGGTGTCTGCCAAGTGCTCAGCACTCAACTCACAGGCAGCAAATTTAGCATGACAAAGTTGCTCCCATTTTGCAAATGGGAAGCCTGGAGCCCCAAATGGAGCCTCACTCCATAAACTGCAGAGTGGGGATGAGATCCTAGAGATACCATATAAGGGATTATCTAGGATCATGTAGATGGTTTGTGGTTGCCTTTGTATGGCTGCTGGGTTAGATCATTCTTGGCAAGTTTGGTGAATTAGTATCCCATTCCTGAGTCCCATTTCAATACCTAGTTTGGAACTCTTCCATTCCCTGAAAACTTCCATTGAAAGTTTTATCAATGGTATTTGCATAGACAAAATGGAATCAAACTATTGACATGTACTTTTTTATAAAAAGCAAATTTATGTGAATAGTTTGTCAGTAGAGATAATTTAGCCAAAGGCACCTGTCTTCTCTAAGGACTCTGCCTGAAAAGACTTTTAGGGGGAGCTTGGTGAATTTTTTGTCTTTAAAATAAAGCTGTTTTTGAGGTGTGAGAGAAGCTTAGTTTTTGAAATGGCATAATGAATAACAAAGGCCCCTTTTCACCCCCCAAAAAAGGACTAAAAGAAGACATTTGTTAGACTCTTGAGGAAGAATTGTGCAGTTAACATAAAAGTCTTAGATACAAGAAGGGAAAATTAGAGGACCAGGAGGAGCAGGTAATGCTGGGGAGATGCTGGGCCTTGAAAGCAGCTTCTTTACCAAGATGGTTACACCCAAACTTGGATTCAAAATTCAGGAAAGCATGTTTATAGGGAATAAAACAGCTGGAAGATAAAACTTAGAAAAACATCCTGTGGCTGAATGCAGGCATAGACATGGGTCTGTGTGTGTTTCTCTCCTCACTTGCTTCCCCACAGTGGCCCTATAAGTATATTCTGGCAGACAAGTGGCCAATAAGCCATCTTCTTAATGGAGGTCAGGGGATTTGTATCTCTGGATTTTCAGGACAGGGTTTATCATTGATTTGGAAATGGAAAGTACACTATTTCACCCCCACCCCCCACCCCGGTCATTTAGTGGATGCTGTTCTTGAGTATGCCCAAAATTATATGTATGTTAATGTATCTTGAGCCCTGACCTAAACTGTGGATGAGAAGGCTCTTTAAATATTAAAATGCAGAAGAAACAGAATTGCTTATGTACTGGGAAAGTGAACAGTGCTAGAAAGTCAGGCCTAATCTTTTTATGGGAATGGCTATTGTGAATGCTTCATTTTTGTCCAAAATGTAACTCTTTTGAAAACTTCTTCATTTTTTAAGATATTAAGTTCCATGTCTCTTTAAAAATAAAGCAAATTACAGAATATATAACTTCACAGTTATCAAATCTGTTGTCTTTCTTACATGTCAAAGTTTAAGTGCTATGTTTTGTATATACAGTCATCATGATATTTGAAAAGGCCAGAAAGAAAAGCAATTATATAATTGTTTTTAAAGAACTTAAAAGCAAGCATAAAAGCTTCTAGAAACTAGAAAGTAGTATTAACAATTACAACACCTGAAGTTAAGCTGCGAAATCCTATCCTAATTATTGGTGGTGATTAATTAAGCATAAAGTTACAAGCCTTGAAAGAATTTCAGAATTATTTTTCTTTGATTTTTCTACCCAAAAAAGGGACCCACCCCATCATTTTCTATTTTAGCAGTTTCCACAACTTAAACATTAAAATCTTTTTGTTTGATTTCTGTTATATTTGCAGTGTGTGTTTTGCAATTCTAATCTTCACATTTTTCTTTCTTTATCACTGAAGTCGTCCTTTTGAAGCTGGGAAATTTTTCATAGCAATATTGACAGTGTTCACATTTGCATGATGACAGCCAAGGAATGGAGCAGTAATTTTTGAAATTGCAGAAGTATTTAGAACACTGATAAAAGCTGAAATATATTTTTGATGGATTGAAGTTAAGCATACATGATTTTTCCTGCTGTCAAAAGGCTCTGAATTTAGTGAATATTTGCCTGCTGTGAGAATGCAAGATTAACATCACAACCGTCACCCGGGCACCCAAACCCTGCAATTTAATAGCTTTTTAGGTTCTTTCCTTTTTCTAAACAGCAATTAATCTCATTTTAGTACAATTTTCTCGTTTCTGAAGTCGCTCATTGAATCGCTGTTTTGTTCATATTTGGCTTCAGCTCCTCTGCATAGTCATTAAAGTCCCAATTAATGTCACCTTTAGCTGAAGAGTACTCATTTTTATTGAGAAAATGACAGTTGCTGCCATGAGTAGTGCAGTGTAATATACATTAATTGCCCTGTAACACTGGTAATTACGAGTTTTTCAAGCCTCTCAGTAAACTGTCATGCCTAGACAAGACTGTGCTAAAATAGATTACTCATTAGGGAGACCTGTCCTATTTTCTGGTGGGTTCTTAGTGTTGGTTTAAAAAAAAAAAAATCTTGAGCTTGAACAAATAGTTGCCAAGAGCAATTTCCTACAACAATATCCTTGTGTTGGGTTTTTCAGCCATCACTTAAGCTTGTGGTCAGCAAACAGACAGGGTGCAGTGGATGCTACAGATGTAGAATCTTGAGCTCTTATTTATGTGGATCTCAAGAGCGAACTTAACAGTGCTTCAATCAGGGTTGAATAGAGTGTAACCAAAGAGTGCTCCAGGAGAATGCTGTGTTAAAACAGTTTCATACCCTAGGATTTTGAGAATATGGGGGAGAGAAGTGTACCCCACTTACCCGGTCTATCTCTGTGTGGAGTCCAGCAAGGAGAATCATTGATGCCTTAATTAAACAGGTCCATGCGAATACTGAAGTGACACCAGACATGATATTAAGATATGGTCTTAAAAAAAGATGAGAATCCTTAGTTGAAAAGAAACTGTAATAGTCTTATATGTAAATCTACCATCCCACAATCCTTTTTAATATGTAGTTGCTAACTGTTGCATTTGGCAGAATGGCTTTTCCCAAAAAAAGTCATGTTCCTAATTGCAGTATGGATATAATTTTTGTACTTCCCATTACCATTATATGTCATCCTCATAAATTGATGTTTTAACACAAAGTAGCAAACAGGAAACCCATGGTTGTTCTGAGCTGACAAAAGCGAACCTTCCTTGTGTCCATGCCTAAAGCAGGTGTTATAACAATCTGCTCTCACCCTCTCCCTCTAAATGAATTTTGTCACAGCCTTTCAGATTTCCTTGTGGTGATGAGCTAATGAAAGTAGATAGTACAATTTGTGCTGACCAGGTAGCAAGTGCCAGTGCACAGCTGAGGATTGCTTAAAAATAAATAAATAAAATGTAGCATCATATCACTGATTTACCCATTACACAGCATTAATAGTGAGAGACCTTGGTGTGTTTATCTGTTTGTATTGGTGTGCATTTATCGAATTGTTTATGACAAGACTAATTGGGGTAATTGTAGACACTGAAATTACCTGTCAGCTATATGTAACCACACTCCCTTTCTCTCTGACAAATGATGACAACTGAGGGACCCCGTAGCATTACTCATGATGGCTTTTCGAGTGGTAATAAGGACAATAGGGGCCCTGGCTAATTTGACATGGACAGCCTTCACAACAAGAAGCCAGCTAAATGACTTGTCAGGAGGGGAGAGAAGTCAGAAAAGTAATGGAGTCCCCATGGCGCTCTGACAGGGAGATGAGGCAATTTCAACAGAAAGTGAAAAGGCTTCAGTTTGTCAAGTATTTAGAACAATCAGAGAGCAGCTAGAGGCTGGAACCTGACAATGAATTTGTGAACCATGGTAGCAGTTTCACGTAGGTCAGTTACTCCATAATGGCTGTGTGGTACTCAGAGAGTTCTCTTCTAGTCCCATCTACCAACTGGAGCTTTGTCACCTTAAATTTGTGTTCTGTTTTACACGGTGGGAATAATGATTAAGGTTGTCGAGGCCTAGCAGTGGAAAGATGGCATGAGTGGTGGTCACTAGTGTGTTGAAGAACAAACCAAGATCTAGCCATAACAATACAGTAATGGCAGCCCTCACTCAAGGATGTGTTAACACTTGACTGGAGGAACTGTACCCATTCAGCCCCTTGGAAAACTCCTTTCTCACTTGCCAGAAACAATGTACAATATAACAGTTCATAGGCTAAGACTTTAAGACTCTTTTCTTCAGATTATATCAAGCAATATGTTAATCTCATAGAAGGCTAGAAAACTGTGCCTAAGGATAAAACTACCTCTGCCCCCCAACCATGGCCTATATCCAGAGCTTTAAGGAACTTTAGACCTTGGCATGTAATAGGTGGCTAAAGTGCTGGACAGCATACTGATGCTTCCACAGTTCTGTTGTCTTGCGTTTCTGGTTTTGTGTTTTTAGGGACAATCTGTATTATAGAAGGGCAAGTTTCTAAATTGGGCCACGCACCTGTACCTCTGTGCCTCAGTTTCCTCCTTCATAAAATGAGGAAAGACAAATACAAGTTTATAGAAAACCTAATTGCAGTATCTAGATGCACATAGAAGTTAGGATATTTTTATTAGAGCATATTAATTATACAAAATAACAGGTTACATTGCGGCATTTCCATATATATATAAAATATAGTTTGATCATATCCACCCCAATTACCCTCCCTTCTTCTCTCTCCGACCTCCTTTCTCTAAGGTTAGGATATATTTATACAGTTCAATAAACATTATGTGCTTGCCGCGGCCTTTCTCCACTGCCCCCTGCCCCAGTCCTTGTGAACACAACACTCTTTCCATAAGGAATATATCACCTTTGTGTTTTCTTGTGAAGATTTCCAAGTGTTTAAGCTCCGGAATCTGTCTGTTTAATGCTGTCTGAAAAAGAAAGTTTGTGTTCAACACACTTACTTATACTGTCTTATTTGCAAGTTTTGACCTTCATGTGAAAAAAGATTCCTTTTCCTAAATATTGTACAATATAATGTATTAATGTACAGTATCTGTTACATCTCTCAGTATAGCTTAAAACATATGGTTTCATAAATATTGTTGAACCTAACTAAATACGTTGCCTCATGCTTGTTACAGAAGATTTCGAAACTATCCAGAGAAAATATTCATGAAGTGGTTTTTGGTTTTGCTTTATTTGGTTGCAGGGAGTTCTCCTTGTGCCCAGGAAAACAGTTGGCCACACACCCACTTGATCTGAGTGTTTTTTGAGTGGCCTGGGGCTTGTCAGTGTCCGCACCCAGAATAGGTACTGTGCCACACCGGATCCAGCAAGCAGGACACGCCCCAGCGCGGGCTCGGGAACATCCAGAGCAGTGAGAGCCCCAGCAGGAGGAAGCTTTCACCGTGTGGCTGTGCTCTCTATGCACACAAGAGAATTTGGCTTAAAATGTCCCAGGCTGTGGCCTGCAAGATGTGTCCTTTTCTTCTCACCCCTATCCTCTGGATCGAACCTAGGACTTTCACATTAAGCTACATACTCAGTCAGCCCTTTTTCTCTTGTTTATTTTTTTCATTTTTGAGACACAGTCTCCCGGAGTTGCCTGGACTTCGCTGGAACTTGCAGTCCTCCTGCCTCAGCCTCCCGGACTGCTGATTACAGGCCTGTGCCACCATGGCCTCTTTTATAAATGTACTCTGCCAACAGGAATTACCTTTGTGAGTTATTAGCTCTTTCATCTTTGCCCAGGGTGAGTCTTTCCCCACATTAGCCTCCGTTTGGAGACATGCTTTATGTTCTCCCCAAACATTGCACAGCTAAGTATTTTTTCCTTTGTGAAAGAAAGGGGTTTTTTTTTATTTCTAAAAGAAAACTACTCCTCATTTAAAATAAATCGTGCTTCTCTTTTTATAATACCACATATTTAATTCTAAAAGTCTAAGAGCTCCAGGTAAACAAAGAGAGGATAAAACCATTATATCCCAATTCAAATACATTACCACTACTAGTGGTTTCTTTTGTTTTGTTCATGTTTTTTATTTGTTGGTTCGTTGGACTTTTTGAAACAGGGGCTCGCCAAGTAGTCCAGGCTGGCCTTGAAGTTGCTGTCCACCCAAGTGCTAGAATTACAAGCATTCACTACCATGCATAGCACCAGTAATTTTTTTTAAATATTTAAATAAAATAATACTGTATATGCATTATATATTCATGTGTTCTGCGCCTCAGAAGATATTGAGGTTTTCATTGTCTGTAAATATAGCTCTCCATTAACCTCTGTAATAGGTTTGTTAAGCTTGTATTATATGGAAACATAATTTAATTAACTAATCGATTCTAATAGGTTTTTAGGACGTCAACATAAACAACACTGTGATGAACATCCTTATAATGAAGTGAGGTGAGATACATGATATGGCATAAGAGCTTCAGGCAGTAATGTTTTAGGTTAGGGGCTGCTGGAGACCAAACCTAAGACCTTATGCACACCAGGCAGGTGCTCTACCACCGAACCACAACCCTACCCCCAGTGAACATTTTTGTCTTTTTATTTTCTTCTGTCTTATGAAATGTGCTGTTATAAATGGATAAAACTGTGGTATCTATATTTTCTGTACCATGATGTGGCTTTTAATGATAACTGGTTTTTTTCTTTACTATGCAATGTAAAGAACTGTTTTTATTGACCAAAAACTCTTTTTATCCGGTTGTCTAGGCACATGTAAGTGAATGTAAGCAAAGGAGCTTGTAGATATACATTTTTTTTCTACTGGTTAAGACTTCAGAGCTTTTGACACATCTGTAGAGTTATTTTATAGGCAAAGAAAGACAGTGTGTCATGCTATGAAAATTATGCATGTATCTGTTAAATAGAATTTTAAGTATTTATTCATTTCCCCACCTGAAGCCTCCACCAGCATCCAGAATAAGCTTTTTCTTCTGTTAAGGGAATGTGAACAGCCAATAAATGTTAGTTCTTGTTGTTATTGTTATTACTAACACTTCATGAAATCACTTTCATATCCATGAATATTTCTTTAGCGTTATATAGAAAATAGACTTCCCAAGTTAAAGGGACCACAGAGTTTTAAGGCTGTTGTTACATATTACTAAATTGCCTCTCGCAGGAATGTTGTAGCAATTTGTCTACAAGTAATATATGAGTATGCCTATTTGGTGGCATCTGTGCCAAAGTTTGATATCCTCACTTCATA
Organism: Heterocephalus glaber; assembly: GCF_053883595.1. Classification (NCBI taxonomy): domain Eukaryota; kingdom Metazoa; phylum Chordata; class Mammalia; order Rodentia; family Bathyergidae; genus Heterocephalus; species Heterocephalus glaber. Next base: position 7,873,498 of record NW_028258163.1, on the reverse strand, counting down.
GATTGTGTCCTTTCATTTTAGTTCTTCCCTCCCTCTTACTTCTATTCAGTGTGCTTGGATTACTCTTTATGCCTTCTTGCCATCAGTCATGTTATAACATATGCCTTCACCAGGCATATCTAAGAGCTCAGGCACTTATAATTAGAAAGTTGTGTGATATAGTGCTTTCAGTCTCCATTTATAATTCCAGATCTTTCTGACCCTTGAGCTCTGGAATAGGTCATACTTCTCTCCTCTCAGGACACTAGATATTTCAGATTATTCCAAGTGGTCTCCTGCCCTCTTTTCTGTGCCTTTGTTTTAGCTGTCATTATAGATTGTCTCAGTCACACATATAATTGCTTCATTGCTGGTAACTGGCTTAATGTTGTCGCAGACCTTATTGGCTCTTCTTATCTCACATTTACATATAGCATCCCAGGGCTTTCTTTAGGGCATTTATCATTTTTCTTCCAAACGATCTGGTGACAGTGTACAGCAATTCAAGTTTTCATCAGCCAGCAGATGATATGGTCTTTCTTCTTCACTGCCACAAGCCACAAAAGAGAAGAAATCGAGAGAAAGATTTTTGTTACTGCACTTCAAGGAAGTCCTGTCATGGAGTCAGGGAGAGAATGTTCTCAAGTCTCAAAGGCACTGACTGGAAGTTGCTGTTAGGGCCAGCCCTGTTCCTTTGGGACACTTGAAACAAAGGCATATCATCTTTCTTGCCAGTCTAGAAACCTTCCACAGCCTGCTACCTCTTCTGTTTACCTCCTACTCTAGGAAAAAAATCTAAAATTTTATATAACATTAAATGTTGCTGTTGCATACTGATAGGTAAGATGTGGTTATAATTTCTTGAAGAGGCCTATTATTTTCCTTTGAAAAATACTATTTGCCAACAGGTGCAAGTGAGTGACCCTAATAAATTTTATGAACCTGATAGCAGTTGTGAATGTGGAGTTTCTTATACATTAAAGTGTTATTATAAATGGTGTTAAGCTCAGAACCTGGCCCCACAAGCCTGTAATGGCCACCATATGGCAGTTCTAGAATACCAAAAGGACCAACCTATCTCTTATTTGCAGAGTAAATTTAAAATGTGCAGATTTAAAAGTTTATGACCCACTGGACAAGTGACACTTAGCAAGAAGGCCGCCCTTGCTACAAGCGCCTGTTAATGCCCCTTCAGTTATTTTTTTTTTTTTTTTAGCTCATTTGTAAATTCTGTTGTTCTTTACACCTACAACTTTTTCTTTTGTTTATAAGTAGGTGCTTTCTTGGTAAGGAATTCCTGAGAAAAGCTTCTTCCTAAGGTAGCAAACATTTTTGGGTCACCAAGGTTTTCCTAAAATAGTTAAGGCCTGTAACACTTATTTATAAAGCTGGCCATTATTTCTTTATTTTATCCTGTAGTTTCCTCTTAAGTGATTTGTGTAAGACTTTTGCATGAACAGCTCTGCTCCGTGCAGTCATACTTTGGTACTCAACTGCTTTGAACCACTTCATATTTGGTATTCTGCACATTTTGATGTGAAAATTTTATCCTGATACTCTTTGTTTGGTATTGGATGCACAAGCTAGACTTCCTTCTTGGTGTTGATTCACTTCTGATTTGTTACCCGTTCCAGCCAAAAGAATTCGTTTGTTACTCGTCACACCTTTCTGAACCGTTTAACAAAGAGGACCAAGGTACCACTGAATTGCTGTCTGTATTTGCTAAGCATTCAGATTATCCCAGTTGGCTTCATAAGAAACATGGGGTGCCCTAGGATAGCCATGCTATTCTTGTACCAGATAGGAGCTTGGCACCCCGCCAGACTGAATACCGTAGAACCCAGTTTCTCTGGAGACCCTTAAGATGTCAAGTAGTCATCCCATTTTTCTGCCATAAGATGATCCTGTAGTCTGTGTGAGGTGGTGAGAGACCACACTTATAACATCCCTTTTGTCAGGGCTGCCTTTTCTGTCCACAGTGTTTAGCTAGCTTGGGCAGTGACAAGGCTGGCTGGAGTTCCCACCTACCCTGCAAGTCTGAGTCCTCTCTGTAAAATTCAACTCAACTTCAAGCAAAAAATGGACTTTGAACTCCACCCTAAATGAGCTTATTCTGTATTTAGATGCTCCACACAGCAGCTGTGGGTTCCAGGTGGCAAACTAGAGGGAGGTTAGAAATAAAGGTGTTATGCACATATGAACTATGTACATTCAGGGACAGCCTATATGAGTCTGGTGACTTTTAGTAGCCATTCTCCATATATACGTGCATGAAAACAGCCACACATTCAAAAACAATCATCTAATAAACAGACCCATCTGCCTAGATGACAGACAAGGGAGGCTTGGGGATAAAGGAGGGAATTGATTTGGCTGAACCATCAGAGTGAAGTGTCTCTTCTGCAAGTAGTTTTATCTGCCTTTCACAGCAAAGCCAGCAAAGCAACCCAGAAGTCCACTGTGGACTAAGCCCCAGTCACCGTTTCTCTGTTCTTTCTGTGATTGAGTCTCCTTATGAAATTTGCTTTGTTATAAATGCACAAATTTGTGACTGCAGTATTTTCTGCACTATGACATGGCTTTTGGTGATAATTCTGTTTTTTTCCTTTTACTATTCATTTAAAAGGACTGTTTTCATGATGCCAAAAGACTAATTCTTCCATGTCTAGTAACATAAACAAATGTAAACAAAGGTAACGTATACATATGCATTTGTTTTTTACCGTCTTACTTCAGAGCTTTTGATTCTGTTTTTCAAGGTATTTAATTAGGAAAGGAAAATAACTGGTTGCACTGTACAAATTACCCTTTTATCCATGACGTAGAGTCTTCGAGTTTATTCATTCCTCACTCCAAATCCCATCTAAAGCTTCCACCAACACCCTTTTCCTTCTGTCAAGTGTTCATCTTCATTAAATCAACACTTTAGATATCTGTAACAAACTACAAGCTGTCCCCTGATATCCATTCTCTCCCTTCCTAAATAAATCATTCCCTGGTTTTGCTCAATACATAGTCACCAAAAGAAAAAAATTCTTGCTCCTTGTGCACCAAGATGTATACAGGTGACTAAATTCTGGGCAGTAGGACTTACTTAAGAAGTATCCAATATAGCTTTTGAGAAATGCGCAGAAAGAAGAGCAAATCCTTCTTTGCCACTTCTGGCTTACAGGCATTGGAACCTGATGGTTGGTGCCCTGGTAGCCATCTTTTGCCATAAAAGAAAAATATTTGCTAGAGAGGGCAGAACAGCAAACTGCCATGAACCCCTGTTGACTGTGAATTGGCCAATCTAAGCCTCCCATCCTTTGAGCTTAGTGTACATAAAGGAGAAATGTATTTTTGTTTAAGTCAGTGCTATTATGATTTTATTTCACTTGCTGCAGGACCTAATTCTAAGCAGTACAGTAGGTGAGATAAGGGGTTGTAGAATTAGATCAATACTGAAAGAATCCATTTCAAAAAATAGTACCAAAACCAAAGCTCAAACTCAGGACTTCTAACCCTGCTATCAGTTTTTTCCTGTGTCTTCAGATGGTGTTTGAAATTAAAGGTAATTAAGGTTGAATTTATCTTGCTTTATTTATACTTGAAGTTAAAAGTCTTTATTATTTTTTCTTTTTCCTGAATTATGAGATGTGAAAATGGATCTATATTTTAACAGCTGTGTTGAAATATAATTGATACACAAGAACTGCACACATGGAATGTATACAATTTGAAGAGTGTGATCGTAAACATACACCTCTGAAACCATCACAATAGTCATGGTCATATTTATTGCCAACAAAAGATTCCCTGTTCCTCTTTGAGTTGGGAGATTTTTGTTTGTGTTTTTGTGGTGAGAACACCATACTGGCCAGTGTAGACACTGGTATACTAGACGCTGGAGAGCTATGGAACTCATTCCTCTTGCATACCTGAAACTTTATGCTCATTGAACAACCATCTCCCATGTTCCTCTCCTCCCAATCTTTGCTACTATCATTCTACTCTCTGCTTGTTTGGGTTTGTGTCTTTTAGATGCCTCATATAAATGAAATGATAAAGTGTTTGTCACACTGTGACTGGCTTATCACTTAGCATGATGTCTTCCACCTTCACCCAGGTTGTTGCATATGATAGGATTTTCATTTTCAAGACTCAATGATATTCCATTGTGTGTATGTTTCACATTTTCTTTATCTGTTTCCATCAGTGAACATTTGGGTTGTTTCCATACCATGGCTATTATGAATGGTGTTGGCAAGCATGAGAGCACAGATACCTCTCCAGTGTCCCGACTGTAGTTATTTTGGATAAGTACCCAAAACTGGAAATGTTGAAATATATCATAGTTCTATTTTTAATCTTTAAAGGAACTTTCATACAAAAGTACAAAAGAGGCTACAGTGTACAGTCCACCCACAGTGTTCAAGAATTCCAGTTTCTCCACATCCTCTCCAACACTCTTCTGGTTTTTGTTTTGCTTTGTTTCTGGTATAACCATTCTAACAAGAGTCAGTGGTACCACATGCTTCTGAGTTACAGTTTCTTAACAAGTGGTGCTGAGCTTCCAAATGGCCATTTGTATATCTTTTTTTGGAGAAACATCTATTCCTTTACCCATTTACTAATTAGATTATTTGGCATTTTTTTTAAGTTGTAGGAATTTCTAACATATTTTGGATATTAAACCTTTATGAGATGTGTTAGCCAGCTTTGAGTTACTATAACAAAATAACTTGAGATAACGCAGTAACAGAAAATTTTTATTTTGTCTCAGAGTTTCAGTCCATGATCACTTGGTTGTGTTGCTTTGTGGTGGTATGGTACATCATGGAAGAAACACATGACAGTGGAAGCCTGTTTACCTCATGGCAGCCATGAAGGAAGGAGCTGGGGTCCCAGGGTCCCCTTCAGGGCCACACCCTCAGTGACCCAACTTCCTCCCACTAGGCTCCACCTCTTACAGGTTCCACCACCTTCCAATAGCACCACACACTAGTGACCAACCTTTCAAAACATGGGCCTTTGAGAGACAATTATCTAAACCATAATAGTGGGTATATGTAGTTTGCCAATATTATCTCCTATTTAGAGGTCCCCTTTGCATCCTGTTTGTTTCTTTTGCTACAGAAGCTTTTTAGCTTATATTTCTGCTTTTCTTGCTGTGATTTTGGTGTCCTATCCAAGAAATGATTGTCTAGACCAGTGCAAGAAAGCAATTCTGTATGCCTTCTTCTAGGAATTTTATAATATCCAGTCTTACATACAAGCCTTTAATCCATTTTGAGTATCTGTGTATGTGGTATAAAATAAGGGTCCAATTTCATTCTTTTCTATATGACTATCCAGTTTTCCCCATACAGAGAATGGATCTATAATTATGGTACTTAAAACTCTCTCTGAATCTTGGAAAAGGTTCCTTCCAGATGTGTTGCAGTTCAGCAATTTGTTTGGAGTAATGGTCACAGTCTGCTCTGTATTCCCTCCCGTGATGTGGAAGTAGTGTTGGGCATCAGGAGTTGGGCCTGACCATAACAAGAACCAGCCATTGTGGACTGTTTGTTAATAAAGACCGGATTCTAGCATCACCAAAATTCACAGCTCCATCCCCTTTTGTGGAAGTGGCTTTACAGCATCACCCAGTAACTTCAAATCTGTTGAACTCTGGTTCCAAAAACACTGTTTTGAGAGAATTGACACAGTTAAATGTTTATTAAGTGTTTGTGAATGTGTTAGTCACTCCACAAACAGAGAAGCAGGTGGGCTTCACACTCCCACCTGTCCAAGTCTGTGAAGCAAAGCCACCTGGAAAGCTTCCCACAAGTAATTAGACCTTCGCCCTTCAGAACTTCACTTTCCTTGAATTCAACAATGAGAACTTTGACATCTGAAATATCTCTTCCAGGTGACCTTTGTCTGTTAGTCAGTTTTGTGTGAATTGTGCACTGTAAACTTGCAGTTCACATGAGTGAGATGGAGAGATGATGCAGACAGCGTCAGAAGCACTGTAGAGTGATTTGTAAGAGGCAGCTGAGCAAATAGGGGTTTCTCATTTGCCCTTTACCAAGGAACAGCTTTTTTTTTTGAGACGGGCTCTTACTATGCAGTTCAGATTGGATTCAAACTCACTATGTAGTCCAGGCTGGCCTCGAACTCATGGGGATTCTCCTGCCTCAGCCACCCAATTGCTAGGATTATAAGCATGCACCACTGTCTCCAGCAAGTTTTTCATTTTAAATACATATTTTTAGGAATTCAGAAGACCTGAGTGTACTAGTGAACATTCCTGTTGCTGGGACAAAGTACCCAATACCCACATTTTAAAGGAGAGGTTCACAGTTTAGGGGATTCAGTACATGGCCAGCTGCTATTTAAAGGAAGAAATAGCATGGTAGAAAGGCATGGCAGAGGACAGCTGCTCATCCCATGGCAGCTAGGAAGCAGAGAGAAAAGGAGGGAGTGTGGAACAAGAATACACCTTTTCAGGTCATATACCCAGGGACCCACCTCTGTCAGGCCCACCTCCTAATAGCACATTCAGCTATGAACACATCAGTGCATGAATCCACTGATGAGGGTAGTGCCCTAAAGATCTAATTGCCTATGAAAAGACCCACCTCTCAATACATGAGACTTTGGTGGTACATTTCTGAAAATAGGAAAAACTTTGATAAGAGTTTCTTCATAGGAAACCATCTAAGGAAGAGAGGACTGTTTGTAACATCTTATATTTTGTGCTCACCACAAACATCAGTCTGTTGGGCCAGTTCCTTTTACCTGCCTGTGCTACCTCCCACCTCCATGAGCTTAACATCCAAGGGCTTATGGATTTCATGGGCAACCAGAGGAATCACCCGGCATGACTGTATTAGTTTTATGAGGAAACGTACTTTTATATCCTGTTGCACCCCTCAGCTGTGAAAGGTCACATGGTGCAGTAGAAAGAAGCACTGGACTCTGCATTGGGAGACTTGGTATTTGGTCTTGGCGGTACCAATTATGCTGCTGCTTAACCAGACTTATTCTCTAAGCCTCATTGTCTTAATATGGGAAATAGGGTATTTGAGCTGAAAAACACAGTATCAGCACTCAGTATAGACAGTTCCTTCCACCAGCGGGCTTCCTTTCCATAGTACTGCAAAAAGAACTTGAGCCAAACTAATTGCTGGAGTTTTCCCACTGTTCCCAAATGTAGCTATCTCTCCAGTGCCTTGCTTCTTGCCACCTTCCCTAGAGGCTAGCAATGAAGCAGCTTCATTTGGGCAACCAAATGAATCTGAGGTTCCTCAAACTGCTTCCTGCCCATTCCCCATGTCTTTATGGTAAATAGGTTTGCTTTAAATGGCTGCAAGAATATTTGTTAGTGGGTTCAGCTGGTGGTCAGAGTGATGGGTGAACCACAGCTGTTAGCCTGCTGACTCCTAAGGAGGAGATGGTCCAACCCTGGGGAAATAGATCAAACAGAGCCCAGGCTTTGGCTGAGGGCACATAAAAAGCAAAGAGGGAAAAGAAAAAACATAAAGATCTGTCTGCAAGTCAATGAGAGTGGACTTCTCCTGTGGAACACAGGAGTTTCCTAGAAAGATCTTTAAATTCACTGTGCACCTCTAACTGCCCAATTTATCACTTTGCCCCAATTATGTTCTGGGTCTGTTCATAAATTGAATTAGGAAGAACTTGCCTGAGACTTCTTATGAAAAGAAATTATAAAGAGTGGAGGAAAAATAGGAAATTATATTCATGTGCATAGCTAAGAATTGTCTCTGGTGTGGCAGAAGGGATAAGCTATAAGCCCCATATTCCCCTAAAAATCACAGCTAACCTTGCACATGTATTTGGCTATCACATTACATTTATTACACTGAGAGTTAGTATATCTGTCAGGGTTCACCAAAAAGCAAAAAACAGGATGTATGTGTACATATATGGAGAGATTTACTAAAGAAACTGATTCTTAGGTTGAGACTGGCAGCTGAAAGCCATAGGAAAGGCCAGGAGGCTGTAAACTCAGGGAAGCTCTCGTATTGCAATCCTGAGTCTGAAATCTATCTGAAACCTCAAGGAGGATTTCTACACTACAGTCCTAAGGCAGGGTTTCTTTTCTGGGAAACCTGTTTTTGCTCTTCAGGCTGTCAGTCAATTGATTGGATGAGCCCTATGCACAGTGTTGGGGGTAAAGTGCTTTACTTACCACACTTCCACAGGCTTGAACCACCGGCAGTACATTCATGACTGTGCCATCAGGTAGTTTGGGACAGTCTCATTGGGCGGCACAAGCCACCCGATGGGACAGTTGTGCGTCTACAGCCCCATCGTAAGCATGTTAAAGTCACTGTCAGCATTAATCAGATCTACAAAATACCTTCAAAGCAATACTCAAATCAGTGATTTTTTTTTGAATATGTGAGCACCACATTAACCATCACAGTTAAGTTCTTTTGATCTCCATCTTACTGATGGTGAAGTTTGAGGGCTAAAGCAGGTAACATTCCTTTCTCAGTGCTACACCGTTATTGTACAGACAGACAGGCTGTCTGCCTCCAGAACCTAGCTCCCACCTAGAATGCTATACTGCCTGGCAGGGACCCAACGACCCCTGGTAGTTGTGGGTGCTATGGAGCCAGGCAGATGCTCCCCACTCTGTCATCTCAAAAACTGTGGGGTTAGTGATCTCACAGCCAGCCAGTATCCCAGTGGGCTCTTCTTGTGCCTTTGTGGGAACCTGTAAGGGTCAGATAAACTATCTCAGGACAGAACTCGCTTTCTTTTCTCCATCCCATTTCTCTTCCCTTGATATCTTCTCTCTACATTGTATTTCTTCCCCAATTGGCTTGCCTTGTGCTTTTCTGTTTCTCTCATTTTTAAATCTATATCCTTTAAAAAAATTATTGCTTCCTGAAATGGCAATGAAAAGGAAGACAGAAAAATGGAGAAGTTACTAGATGGCACTTAACTGTTCTGGTATCTGTTGTAACAATTGTGGTTTGATCCAAAAAAAAAGGGAGAGAGAGAGAAAAAGGGAGAATGAAAAGGAAGAGGAGAGGAGGAGATGGGGAAATAATTCAATTGTAACTGCCTGCTCAGGGCATTGTCTGGTTATTTTTTACGATTTTGTATCCAGGTGATGCCAATGAGCAGCCCAGTTTGTGAATCAGTATCACAAAATCCTGATGCCTGAGACTAGTGGGTGTAAGAGGTCACAGTGATAATTGCCTCATAGAAGTGGAGGGGCAAGTATGGAATGGGAAGGAACTTAAAACCCAGGGCATTCTGTATCTCATTCTGGGTGATGTTGACTTAAGACTTTTTGTGCAGAATTTCATGTTCCTTACTGTATATATTTTATAACCCAATTGAAGAAGTAAAGTAATAACAATACATGTATACACAGGTCTGAAATCTGGTCCTGTCCTCTGAGATTCTGCTTGGCATGGCCTGTGGTGTCGCATCTACTGTGGCCTGGGCATTGATTTGTAAGGCTCCCCAGCTGATTCCAGGGCAGAGCCAAGGTCAGGAACCATGGCTATAGGAGGAGGATGACCCATGTTTTCAGCCAGGCTACCAGCTAGGTGCCTTGACATGGTCTCTGTGGACCAGTATCTGGCCTCAACCTTCTGTATTTTAGCCATTCATAAGAATTGGTCAGGTTAAAGGAGACAGACTTACACAAACTGAACACTCAGCAATTGACTAAATTTGTTAGCCCTATATATTGACATTTTAAAAAGAAATCTCACCAGACCAGAAGTGCTTGTTTCCAGAACAAAATTGGAGAATCCTTGCCTCTTTATTTTCCAGATCTTACATTAAAAATTATCATAAAGTTGTTAACATGTGTTTTCAAATAGAGTGGATAGTACTTCAACAGTTCTGAAGTCTCAAAAAGCTCTGAAAAGCATAACTTTTTAGTAAGGTGGTACCAAAATATATTCAGCAAAAAAGCCCTGAAATTTCATAAAGCTGTTGAGAGGTTTGACTTCTTCTACTTTGTGCAAATAGTCATGTTTGTTTCAGAAATCTGAATATGTTTGATTACAGACTGTTGCTTTATGCCCCACTATGAATGTGACATGATTTGCAATATTTATAAATTCCTCAATCTGATAAACTTAATTATCAAAGCTGTCTGGCCCAGGGTTTCTGGTAAAAGTCTGTGACTATAGTCTATTTATGCAATTTTATTCCCTGAGAACCTACCCTGTTCTGTGGCAATAGCCTCGCCCCAGGAGTAGTCCATTTTCCACTCATCTCTCGGTCTGAATTATGCTGACAGGTGATGACATTCATCTCAGCAGGAACCAGCTCAATCTTGCCCACCGTTGCATTGCCTGGCACTGAGCCTGGCACAACGAGGCTGCCGTAAATACATGTTGAAGGAATACAAGAATGAATTGTGTGTGGATTCCTCTAGTTTCACTCTCAGAGGGTAGCCCTTTTCCCTTCATCTCCCTAAATCCTAGTGGCACCTTGCTTTGATGACATGTGTTTAACTACATCTCCAAATTCCTAAAGGATTGCATTACCAGGGGAAGTCAGTTATTTGAAGACATGGCTTTAAAGAGTGGTTGGTTCTAGGGTAATAATATTTTTTATTTTAATAGTTCATGTGGCTAGTGGTTTCCATATTGAACAGGGACAACATAGACCTAGATCTGGGGCACAGGTTCATTTCATTCTGACATAAATGGCTGGGGCATTCTAAGGCTACACTACAGAGAAGATTGCTACACTCAACCTTAAAATAAGGGATGAAGTAATAATTCCAGGCAGAAAGCAAGCAAGTAAAGCAAAACAAACACAAAAACCCTGGAAGTGCTAAAGAAACTGGCACATTCAGAGAACTGTGTCTGATTCTGTGTGGCAGGATATTCATGTTTGGTTGGATGGGAGGTAATAGAAAGGTGATGAAACTGAATTTTCTGGGAAAGCAAGATCCTGTGAATCTTGTGAGCCATGACACGAAGCTTGGATTTTTGTCCTTAGATGTATGTGTCAAAGGGTACACTAAATGACCTGGTATGAAAATCCATTTAGCGATTAAGCTTGTCCTGCTGGGAAAAACCCTTCAGGGTGGTAAAGGTGCTCCTCTAGCCCCAGCTGCTGTTCCAAGATTGGCTAAGAACTCTGGTCCCTTGCCATGTCCAAGAGCCACTTTCTGTACACCAGAAGTGCAGTGTGGCATGTAAAGTCCTTCTGAGGTTAGACTGGGAGGGAATTTCAAACTGGGGTTTCTGCAGATGGTCGCTGTGGTGTACTGAGGGTGAGGAAGCGTTCTCTTAGGACCTTCGATGAGGGCCCCCTTGTGCCCTACCAGAAAGTGCCTGCAGCTGACTGACAGGTGTTGTATATGTTGGGCACAAAAGAGTCAGGATAACTGGACACAAAAGATTTAAATTTAGATGAGGGGTCACAGGTCTTCCTCCAGGTTTATTCAAGGGTTAACGAACTGGAAATCCATGTAAAAAATAAAATCAGTATCTTCTCTCGTTCTGTTGTTGTTTTGTTCCAACTAAGATGTTGAGCTGTTTGGAAGTGAAGTCTTTGCACCATGGATTTTTCCTATATTAAAATTTTAAAATAATTCAAAGCATTGATTTTCATGGATCTCAGACATTCTAAAATAAACTGAACCAAGAATGTAACTTTCATTTAGGAAAAAAGTTTTCCTTTGAAGAGTAGGACAACTTTACAAAGATTGTCATTTTTTTTTCATTATTAAAACTGAGGGTACTAGTGTGTTGTTGGCATTTTCCCTTGGTTTCATCTGACTCTGTACTTTGATTTGGAGTTTTGTTAATAAAATAGTTGTAAGTTTGACTCTTATAATAACTGAGTGATTTGAGGACTTAGGTACATGGTAACCTGGACCATCTTACACTGCTAGTACTGATTTCTAGGAGAAGCAATATGAGAGCCAAAAAGAAAATAAATCTGTCCCATTATTAAATTTGTGCTCTTGACTCCCGCATTTGTTACTACTGTAACAACTGGAGGTTAAACTGTCAGTTTGACAACTTGTAGAGCTCTTTATCATAGAAAGCAAGAAAAATCAATGCCAAATTACCTCAGGAATATTATTGATGACCTAAATGTCATTTTCTGTTTTTATTACTTTTCATTGTATTTAGCTTGTAATTCAAACTGCTCACTAATTACTTTGGTTTGGCTCAGTTGGAAATGGAAAAAGCTAACTATCTAATAGGTGACACATGTCACAGAGAAACTTACAACATTCCCATTTCCCCAAGATCAATCAACCATGAAATAACTTACCAAACTTTTGTTTTTCTAGCAAATTCTTAAGAAATACAATAAAATTAAATTTGTGTAGTCCCAAGAAAGGGGAAGAAACATGAATGAGCAAAAATGACCCGAAAGCCTAGCTTTATCTAGCTATAATCTCTCTCCTAGTTGTTAAAATATCCTGAAGCGCTCGATCATGTTGCATTTTAATTTCAAAGCCATGTGTTGCATTAGCAAAGTGCACATGTTCCTGATTTGAACTACGAGCTCCCCGGCTGTTAACCAGAACTCTCTGCTGGCAGGGACAAGGTCTCCAGAAGGTCAAAGGCCTAGAGCCTACATCTTGGTTAGATCTTACCCTGTGGAAACCAGAAGCCTGGGTCAGGGCTGCATTGCCTGTGACAGACCCTGATTAGATTAGACCCACATTTATCAACTACACAGAGAGTACATTTAACCTTTCAACTCCAGAGTTTTGATGTATCTTTATTTTAAAACAAAAAGGTGAATGTCATTCTGCCCAAGTCTTGGTGTAGTAGTAATGTGGTGTAACATGCAGCTTTTTCTGATCTCCTACGATTTCATCTACGTCCTTTGTATAAGGACAGTACACAAGATGTACCCAGAGAAACATTTTACCTGTTCTCTAAAATGTTATAATTATGATATATTGATATTTATAGGAAACTACTTTATAATTTTATCTGTTACTCATTTTCTTGTAGGAGTTTAATATATTTTCCTTTGGTCCCTACCTAAATTTGCTTGTTTCATATTTTTTTCATTCATTTATATTTAGTAGATTAGAACTGTCCTATCAATTGATTAATAGATCCATATGTGGAAGGAGTAATGAACTGCTTCTAGGAATTTGATTTCTTTTTATTCCCCAAGGCTTGGGCTTAAACAGTACCTTTGAAACATTAACTTCAACTTTTCAAAATGTGCTGTTTAACTCTCCAGAAAGTAACCATTAGACTTCTAACAAGACAGATTGAAAAACATCATTTTAGAATCGATTTTTAGTTTAGTTGTTTCACACTCTTCTGAGGAGCACTTGACCCAGCTTTTGACTGCAGGGCAGTCTTACTTCACAGATTTAGTCTGCCAAGGACATTCTTATCCCTCTGGATGTCCATGAGAGAGAATATCAGGGCAGCAGTAGTAATGATAAGACCAAGTCATAGGAATGATCTGAATCCATGAGGAGGGATTCATGCTTCCTTGTTCTTCCATTTACTTTCTGGTCCTCCCTGTCTGCCTTAAAGGTGGGGAGCAGTCCCTACCCTCTAGGAACTTTCTGTCTTCTAAATTCTGCATCAGAGTTCTTGTCCTATGCTGGTACAAAGTTATATATAACTAAAAAGTATACTTTTTAATTGTCCACTTGCTATAGCCTTCAAGATAAAATTATTCTTACATTAAAAAAGATTGCTTTTTCTGTCATTACATTGTGTCTGAAGGATGGTTGTTCAGTTAAGTAAACTGATTTCATATGACACTTATAGGATCCTGGGCCAGAGTACAGGTTTGAAGGAGAAAAGGCAACAAAGAAGCTTCAGCAGAAGCAATTCTTTCCCTGAGTAAAAGAAAGATAAAACGAGCTCATTTCAATTACATTAAAAGTGATTTCCAATCACCCAACATACTGATCTCTTTTATTTCCTCATTGAATGAAATCTAAATCTTAGAGCCACTTTCAAACTTTTCTAAAATATGGGAGGTTACTTTGCAAATTCACTGTCATTTGGAAGTGATTTTTAAATTTCCTATTATATTTGTAAACATTGAATTTCAAAAATTGCTGCATGGAGTAATATTTATATCTTTTTATCTCAGTATTTTAGATGCCATACTTTTCATCTCAAGGTTATAGTATTTTTAAAATGACTCTGTTTTTGTAGTGTTTAATTTACTAAATATGTATTTTGTAGGTCCATTAATAACATTTATTGAGCTTTAAGTGTGAATAAAATAAAATCAGTTTCACAGTATGGCCAAGATTAGTGACAGGAGAAAAGGAAATGTATGTATGTTCTTATTTTTTAAATTTTCTTGGTTTCTAAGTAGATCCTTGCACTTTGCAACTTTATCACTCAGGTCGCCTTACGTGGGATGACCTTTTTAGCACCACTCGTTGATTGTTAGATCTGAAAGCAATGATCCGTTCCCCATTCTTTGCCTTCTCCTGTTTTTCTGAAGCCTATTTTATGTTTAAGGGTTGTTAGCTTTCTGACTATCAAGACCGCACACAGTCAGCCATCCAGACATAGAATCAGCATTCAGAAAATGTTTCATAGTCAACTACTGTGTACCAGGCTCTGATCTAGACAGCGAGTCTGTAGCTCAAGATTTTTTATTCATCCATTCATTCATTCATTTTGTAGTACTGGGGATCGAACCCGGGGACTCTCTACCACTGAGCCTCACTCTTAGCCCCTTTTTATTTTTTACTCTGAGACAGGGTCTCCCTAAGTCACTCAATTTTCCAGGTGGGACTCCAATTTGCAGGCCTTCTCCCTCAGCCTCCTTTACTGCTGGGATTACAGGTATGTTCCTCTGTAGCCAGCTTGCAAATTTTTTAAAAAGTAATTTAAAGATAAAGCTGATACCCCAACTACTGGTAATGAGGAGTTAACATTGGAATTAGAATCCTCAGAAATGCTCTTATGTTCCCTTCTGCCTCAACATCCTTGGTTTTAGAAAGTTTCAGTCCCTTGTGGGGAGAATGAAGTGATCCATACACTTGGGAACATAATCTTGAATACCAAACATCATGTCACCACAAGCCTGGCTTGGACTGATGAGAAAACCTCTAACACCCTTAGATATAAACTTTCAGGGTTGCTGGACTTGGTGACAGTTGATTTCTTCTGCCTCTTATCACTGCTGTTAGGAAGTTCTGAACAGACTCACCTGCAGAGGTGTCCCACATAGGGACCCCAGGAAAGTCAGGGAAGGAAGAGAGACAGGAAAGTCAGGAAGGACCCCACCAACCAGGGAGGCAGCCCAAGGAAGCTCAGCGTGTCCCTAAGGGTATGTCATTGACTCCAAAACTCCTTCTCTGTGGTGGCTACTCTTTCTGCCCTCTGCTGCCAACTTTTCCTTCTGTTCTGCCTTTAATATATTATAATAAACCTCCCTTCTCCATTCATATTCTCTGCAATTGTTTTACTCCTCTCCTGCACCCAGAGAAACCGTACCTATGAGACTTGATTTTTAAGTGTTTCTGAGGATTAATCAATAACACCTTGAGGCTTTCCAGTTTAATTTGTGTATATTTATCTTGGAATATAGTACACATCTTAGCCTGCAATCCTGTGGTTGTTTGGATGTTGGCAGGTTTTAGGGATGGGAGGGGAGGGAGTTGTATTTTTAGCCATAGTGATTCACTTTGTAGATGATGTACACTGTAGTCTATTCTCCAGTTGATTTACTGCATGAGGAATCAACAATCACTTTGAGTATGCCCTACAATTTCGGTGGTTTACAAAAGTAATAAAAATGTAAAATGCTGAGATAAATATTTAAGATTCCTTTTCTGCATTGCACTAAAGATATGATGAAAATAAATTTTAAAAGAAAGAATTTGTTCTTGAGGAATTCAGGTAAAAGTCAGGAAATTATAATTAAAAGCAGAGTTGTGGGAGCCAAGTAAAATTGGGGAGAGGTAATTAAATTTTATAATTTGTCTTTTTTTAAGTTTATATTCACTTAGACAAAGCCAGTCTTGATGGACTATAAAATATAATATATGACATCACCTTAAAATAAAGTTCTGTATTTAAAGTTGGCATGTCTACTTTGTATGCCTCCACCCTTCTTCCTCCTTCACCAATCCCCTGCTCTGGGTGGGACAGTTGTCTTAGCCTCTTATAAACATGATAGTTCCTTTCATCAAAGAACATCTCACAACTTAGCCTCTACCTTAGTCAGTTTTTCTCTTGAGTGTTCAGATCTCACACCCAATGAGAGCCTTTCCCAAAGACTTCAACTAGGAGGTGGGGGTGGGGAGCCCTCATTGGTTCCTAAACCTGGCAGCACATCAAAATTACTAGAAGCAGTAGTTTAAAATACAGATTCCTGGGCCAGGGATTTAGCTCAGTGGTTCCGCCACCTGCCTCACAAGCACAAGGTCCCGAGTTCGATCCCTAGTACCAAAAACAAAAAAAAAAATACAGATTCCTGAAGCTCCCTCAGACATAGTAAATCACAGTTTTTATGTCTAAGACCTAGGAATATGCATTTTATCCAGCTTCCCAGCCAGTTCTTATATAACTGCCTGGCATTCTCCACTGATGTTTTGGGAATCATTGGTGTAAAGGGAGGTGGGAAAAACAGTAATTCTGCAGTCTGTTGGACCTGAATTCAAACCTAAGGCCCTGCCCTTTTCAGTTGATTAGAGTTTCAGACTTCTCTGGGCCTCAGGGACTGTAGTTTGCCAAAGATTTTTAGGGGAAAGATACTATTCAGGCATAAGAGACCATTCAATGAAGTCAGTATATCAGCCTGAAGAGTCATCTGAAGGCAGTCCATTGAAACAGAATCCTTTCTTGAATAGTGTATGTTTACTAGTGTCATTTATGCTGTGGTCATACAGAATATCAACAGCATTTCTCTCTTTCCCCTCTTTTGAAGTTCAAGTGAGTTTTCTTTCTATGATCCAGAAGTTTCCATCATTTTTGTTTTGAATGATTCCAAATGGAAAATGAGCTTTGATTTCCTATTCCTTGAAGCACCAATCATATGGTTGGACACATGGGAGCACCATGTGCCATTTCCAGGCCTAGAGACTATTTAGGTGTTACAGTAGATGTCAGAGACATTTAAAGAGGATTTTCCTTTCTTCACCCAGAAACGGAAAATGATCTAAAAATCTTACAACTAGAAAGGACTTCAGAAATCATTTCATGAGCCCTCTTGTAAGTCTCACTGACTTTCTGCCAATAAATGCTTATATCAGAAAATCTCAATAGCTCATCAGGATGAGTTGAGAAACCTACTTGAAATGAGATACATGTGGGGCTGGGGATTTAGCTCAGTAGTTTCGCCACCTGCTGTGCAAGTGCAAGGACCCGAGTTCGATCCCCGGTACCAAAGAAAAAGAAATGAGTTACATATAATAAACCCTAACTGAAGCATTTCAGATTACTTTAAATTATTGGTAACCAATCGCTGCAGTCACTTATGGTATAATTGAATTAACTAGTACACATAGAATCCTACCACACAATTGAATTCCTTACAAACTACCATGTTAGACACATACCTCCACTGTAAGCTCCTCTCTACAGCTTTTGTAAGGAACTCTCTTTATCACTGTAGATTGATTTGGCAATCAGCAGTGAACATCCTTGAAGATTTAGATAAATTAAAATGATGATTAACCTCATTTGCTAAAAACAAAAAGTGAAATGTTATTTGTTGCTTATTAAGTACTTTTTATGAGATACATTCTGGACCAGTGATTTTATATTCATTAATTCTATCCATATCTTATTAATCCCTATAACTGTTCTATAGAGTAGATGCTATTATTTTTGTTTTACTCATAAGGGAACTGAAGCCTACTCAAGGTCAGAGAATGAATATGTAGCTGAAATAGGAATCTAATCTACGTCTGACCCTGAAGGGCATTTAACAGCAACTAATGACATTAGACTATGATTTAGGCTAAGGTTTCTAAAATTTTGAATTAAATATTAATTAAAGCTTTGAGCTTTCTCCCTAAATAACTTTACACATATTGTAGCCTTTTACATATAGTTTCAGAAGGCCCAGGAACTCTCTGAACCTTATGCTTCCACAGATATCACCACCAATGAGTATATACCTTCAATAATGACTGTTAGATAACTACCAGGTACATATTTCCCTCATGTACCTCACATGTTGAGTTTAGCATTGTAGAAAAGCATGAGAAGGAATAATTTGGTGTGTATATCCTATTGGGTTTGAGTATATGTTACAACTGGGAGTTCAAGCTTATTTTGAATGTTTTTTTTTCGGGGGGGGGGGTACAGGGGCTAGAACTCAGGACCTTGTTTTTGTGAGGAAGGTGCAGCGCCACTGAGCTAAATCCCTGGCCCTGTTCTGTTTTGTTTTAGTTTGGTTTTTTGAGTAGGCAGAGATATCTTTTTTTTTTTTTTTTTAGATCCCTTTTTGCAGGTCACACATACAAGGATAGTAAAAAAATTTTGACATACTAAGGTTAAGAGAGGCCTTACAGATCACCCAAGAACATAGCCTTCTCTTTTACAGGTGAGAAAAAAGAGCCCAGAAAGTCCCTGCAACTTTCTCAAGATCACACTGCCAATTAGGGTCAGGCATGAGTGCAGAACTTCAGGTTCTTATTGGAGTATTTTTTTTTCTACTCCATTGAACTAACCATTAGCTCACAGGTTACACATCCAAAGAAACAATTTTCTATCTGGTCTTGGCTCTGATCAGTTCTTCATTCATCCACTAGTATTTATTGAGCACCCAGCTGTGTGCCAAGCACTAGTACTAAGACACAGAGATGACTAAATCCAGCCTCGGCTCTCACAAAAATCTCAGGCACTGGAAGAATTGGCAAACAAATCCAGACTGCAGCACAGTCTTGAAGTCTTCCACCTCTGAAAAATGGAGGTTTTCAGACTGTTACATCTTTAAAGGAGAATAAGTTTGTATCAACCAAGTATTGGCCAATATTCACAGTTTTTCCTTCAACGAGGATTCTTGTCTCAAAAGTAGTCATGGATCATAACCAGACTAATTAAGAAATAGGAACCTGTTTTGTTTCATATGGCCAGTAATTACCATCCCTAGTTTTTCAAGGGTATTTACAGTTACCTTAAGAGCCATTGAAAAATTCCTAAAGTAAAAGTAATTCTCACCTGTCATAGTTTATAAACAAAATTATGATAAAACTATAAATACCACCTTAAAATAGGCAGGGGTATTGCAAAAATAAACTACAAGGAGAAGTGTGGTGAGGGGGGTGCATTCCATTAGATCAGCAAAAGCTTAATGATGCAATAGCCATTTAAATCTTACAAGAAAATGGGTGAAAACATATTTTAATATATTTCAATACTACTGGTTCATTCCTGGTAAACCATCATTCTCTAAATTAACTAATAATACAGTATTTTTATTAATGCTTAAAAATGATTCTATACTAAGCTATAAAATAGTAATGGCATTCTTGGATTTAGAATTTTTATGATATTTTAAGTTGCATATAACTTTCTTTAAACCAAGAGAGAAGCAGCAAGAGCTCACAGGCAAGTGCATTTATGTGTGAGAGATATGATATGAATGCATGCATGCAGATGGAGTTTTATGTCAGGGATTTTTTAATGCATTATAATGCAAATTGCATTTTTAAACTGGCCAAATTATTGATGGCTTTATTGAATGAAATAATTTATTATACAAGTATTTCAGTCAGATGACATTTCATCATTACATAACAGTAAGCACAATAGCCATTTCCCATAAGACTGTTCTCTTGAGCCAAGGGCTTACAAAAGAAAGTAAAATTTGCCCTATTCCAAACATAGCATGGTACTAAACATTTGTTTATTACACCAGAAAAGAAAAGAGTCCTGCCAGCCAGACATGGTGGACTGGAAAAACATGCCATTGTGTCAGATCATCCCAAGAAACCTCCATTTTTCCCTCCTTTCCTAATAATGTTTGACAAGTGGAGATGAATTTTTTAAATCCAAGTCTCTTTCATGCCATTCATTGGGATAATACTATAAAATCTCTCCTTGGATACTCAGAGTATTACAACATCAATGACCTGTCAGCAGCTGCATACAGTTTTTCTTTTTTAAGACTGTGTAAAGCTATGGTTAAATTCTAATTTTCTCAAATAGATTTAAGTACACGGAGAGCCAAAATTAGGTGCACTTTTCTTGCTAGAAATCAGACCACAAATTGTATATTGTGCTTATAAAGATGATTAAGGCGGTCCTGCCGCACACCAGCAGTTCGGCAGATTAATTGGAGCATGCAGATTTGTGTAAAAACATATGTTGAGATTGAAGAAGCCTTTTCTTTCTTCTCCTTTTTTTTTTTTCAATGCTGTTTAAAAAGTTTTTTGCAAGTTGCTCTGTATAATTTTCACATTATCTAATTCTTTCCTAAAAGTCCAAGACTAAATTCATATAGGCCAAGGGTCCAGTATTTAAGCATTTTGTCCAAATGAGAATGTACCTTTCTCCCAATTAGTAGCAACCTTTTTCATTTAATAAACCCCAAAGTGTTCATTATTTTTAAATTGTTGAATGATAAAACCAGAGCCACTTGTTTAAACAAGGCATAGACTTAACAGCCAAACGGGGCTGGAACCCCTGAGCCGTGATACACTTGGAATTACAAGTTGGGATTTATACACATATTAGAAATGACCCTCACAGCATAAAAGGGAGGATTTGAGATGAAGTATGCAAAGTGCCTGGGAGAGTGCTAGTGTACCTTCAGGGTGTACTAGTAGAGGATGGGGAGCCAGAAGGAGCAGCAGGCGCATCTCAGTGAGGAGGATCAAGGGTAACAGAGCGGGTGATGAGGGGCCTGAATAACTAGGCACTGAAGTCAGTTTTTTCTCAGGAAAAAAAAAATGGTAAAGAAAAGAAAAAATAACACATTAAAGCCTAGCAAGCAATACTTGCATAATGCAGCCTTAAAGCCCTACATATTAAATCTCTCGCCATGTACCTAGAATGTGATTTGGACACTATAAAAGTAAAAAAAAAAAAAAAAAAAAAAATAGAAAATCACTAGGTTTTGTGGCCTTGTTTTCCTCAGAATCTATCCACTCAAATTTTTCCCATTGTCCTTATATGTGCTTTGCAGCAAGGAAGAATGATCTATCTCGTTAGGTGGATAAAATTTCCACTCTTTCTCAGAGATTTCTTTTGTTGGGATTTAGTTGGATCCTATCTTAAATAATGCATGAACAAGTTATCCAGTCTCACCTCTTCCCCTTCAGCTCTGCTTGGTAAGTAAATTCTCCTTTTCTTTCTTGATTTCTTCATGTGCATGAAATCTCTTCACTTTGATTATTTTTTTCCTTTAGTACTGTAAACATAATTGTCACACCATGGGGACTTCTTGATGAAAATAGGCTGGAGTTCCTATGTTCCCCACTTTTGAGATAACCTCCTGCTGTGTGTGTGTGTGTGTGTGTGTGTGTGTGTGTGTGTGTGTGTGTATGATTCTTCCCTGCCTGAGTGAAACCTGCAAATACTGGTGACTCCGTTGCTACCTCATGTGGGCCCTAAGCAGGCAGGCTGTCCTTCCAGATGAACAGCAGTAAGAGATTGATTTCAGATAATAAGGTACTGCCCTAGGAAGATTTAGTTCACTTCTACAAATTCACCAAAATGGGCTTCTGTAGTTCTCATTTTTGTGTATTTCTGACAGTGGGGTGAACAGCTAACATTTACATGGAAGTAGTTCCAGGCTATTAAACAGCTAGAGAAAATACTCTAATCCAATCACAGAACAGCGAAATGCTTTCATACATAATAAAGTTTTCATCATAATAAAGTTAGTAATTTGCCAAAGGAGGCCCTGTGCAGTGATGATAACAGATTTCAATAATGTGTCTGATGCCTACTGGGCTCTGATGATGATAAAAAAAAAGAGAGAGAGAGAATTAGGCAGGCCACACATGGGACGCACCAAGCCTCCGCTGTGCATCTGAAAATACTTGATTATCACTGACGTTCTAGGGGTACAGGTCTTCCTATCCATGGGAATTGGGTAGCCATGTGTTGAAGCTCATGACATCTGTGAAGCAAGTGCAAAGGCCTCTACGAGTAATACATTAGAGTAAGTCTCTGACTTATGAACAAGTTCTGTTTGTAAGGAGAACATTTGTAAGTCAGGTTCATTCATAATACAACAAAGTAAGTCTTAGATAGTTCACCTGTGAATCTTATACAGTATACCCATGGAAGTTCACAATTGAATGTTCAGAAGTCAGGAACTTACTGTACACTGATACAGACATTCAGCATACTACAGCTCAGTGCAGAACAGCCACTGATCATAGCCTGAGCTGGGAATTGGACTTAGAACTTTCCACACACTGCCATTGAAAACTTGCTCTCTAGGGACCCGTGGAAAAGTCATCCCCATTACCTTCTGCAGACAACTGATTAGAAGTGGAGCATCCCCCAGGAGCTCAGATACTTGGTACAGACAGAATTGGTAGTTCATCCATCACTTTTGAACCCAAGATTTATTATTGTAATTGAGAAACTGGTTAAGTTTAATTTGCCCCACTATCGGTAACGACTTGTTAGTTTGCCATGCGGGATACCTCCTGATGTTTCTGTGGTCTCCTTTACTCCTCCTCATCCTTGGACTGTGTCCATTGTTACAACACTTCCTAGCTGACAGACCCAGCCGAGACTTTTTGATCCTTGTCTTTCCTGACCACCCACCTCTTTGACACTGTTAAGCCCAGTTTTAACTTCCCTGATTCTCCATCCAACCCATGGATGTCTCAGGCTGCACAGTCATCTTGCTGAGCCCCTTCCTTCACATTCTGGGCCCAGAGTCTGGACTTCATATTCCTTCTCTTTAGACTTCCCTAAAGATCCTGCCTGTGCTCCTGTTTTCAATGTAATTTCAAATGTCCTAAGTTTAGATCATTTTCTTGAGCTTTAAACATATTCTTTTACTTGCCAATTGCACTGATTTTCATACTGACTTCTATAGATGCCTCAATGTGCCAGGCACAATGACTATTTTCTCAGCCCTTGTTCTTCATCCTTATATCCATCATCTTACCTATTTCTTCTCATCCTTCACAGCCAAATAGAAATGTTACCTTTAGTGAAATCCTACTCTGGATGTCACCCCTTCATTCCCATCACCACTATTGAAATGAGGTAGCCTTTCATAAATCACAGCGCAGTAATTAACAGTTGTGGTTTCATACTCTTCGCCTGCATTTTTATTTTCACTCACAAGGACATGGTGCTTATAAAGACCGATACAAAGATACAAGGAACATGTTTCTGTCATTCCAGGGTAGATATTTTCCCCTTCTATCCTCTTTACTCTCATCTTTTTGAAATATGCAATCTCTTGTATATAGTTTAGCAAATTGTTCAGTCTTTTGTTATTGAATATCTTGTCTCATATCTAAAACTAAAGATTGTAATGAAATTAAGTAACACCTCAATTTTTTTTTGTTAACTCACATTAAGTTGAAATGTTCTTACAGCAATATTGTGGCCATACATGTAGTTTACATTTTATTAATTTTGAAATAATTTTAATTGACTATGGATGTATTCCATTCTACCATTGAAGCACTGATTGCATTTGTTTGAAATTTTTTCTTGGTCTTTGTTTTAATTTCATTCCCAATATATAGGAATCATAGCAAAAAAATATCAAACACTAGGAAACATGTATAACATATGTAATATTCTTGTAAGTAAATAAAGTTATGATTGTATTTACTTTTTTTAAATTATGCAACTTAGAATTGTAAAATTGGACAAGACCAATATGTTTTCACTTACTTGAAAAGTTAAACTATTGCCTCATGTTTAAAGAGAACGATGCTAATCATATCTTTTAAGGAAAAAAAAATGAGTGCTTTGAACTCAGGCGTGATTATTTTTTAAACTTTAAAACTCTAATTAGTACATCCTGACAGATAAAAATTAGTGTAACCTTCAGATGTTTCAGGATATCTGACAAATAATCATTTTATAGAATTTAAAGGTTTATCTTTGGGTATAAAGTGAGAAATAGCTTGTCAGAAGTTGATGGTGTCAGAATGTAAAGTACCTCAATTAGTTTTAAGACAAAATTATTGCTTAAATATATTTAATAATGCTTAACAATTAATTTTTGGCATTTAAACACTGAATAATAGTAATGATTTTTTTTTTAATTTCCCTACATGAAATAAGATACAAGGCCTAGTTTTTGTTCTAACTCAACTGAAAGAGGAATCAGGGACCATGGGGTAACAGTTCACCAGAGCTCCCCGGGCAGCCTTTGTGTCCCTGGACGGGAAGTAAGCACACTGTCTTCACCCTAACTCCAGCACCCTTCTAGTGAGCCTCTAGGGTTCACTTAGCGTCCCTAGATATTTTATCCTTCTAAATAACATACCAGCATTTTCTAAAAACCTTTCATAAGGCACTGTACAAATGTAAATTGCTGCTATTTTCTCATGTCTGAAGAAATGGAAAATACATTTGCAACCTGGTTGATTGTTTAATCCAGATCTTTCTTCCTTTTGACTTTGTCTAGATTAGCAAAATAAAGTAGTCTGCTTTTCCCCATGCTTTCTGTCTTTTTCCCAAGATACAAAGAAAGAAGAGGCTGCACAGTGGCCTGGATAGCTGCTATCACTTAACTTCTGATAATTTATCTACAGCTGTCCAGAGAAACTGACACCGACACCCACAAACCAAGCTGAGGAGTTCCAAAATCGCTAACAATTTATATCTAATCCTATACAGTGAATAATACAGAAACAGTTAAAATAAGTTTAATCAGATTATGATAAGCCATTTGAAAAAAGAACAGGCATTGAGGAAATATGTACTAAAATCTTATGTCACCTGTCTCTCAAACTGTGTATTTTTTTAAACAAAATGAGAGCTTTTTGCTGTTATAATATTTCTGACATATTTTACTTGCTGAATGAATGGTATTAATGATGATAAATTAAGCAAAATATGGTAAAAGGGTAACCCCCTTATGTTAATCCCTCAATTAAATTAAGACAAAGTTTGAGTTTTAAACTTATTCTGAAAGGCTTTCTCCTAAAATTAGGCCCACACATCATGTTCTGTGTCCTCATGAAAGTTACCATTTCTATCCTTTTCTGAAATTCCTGTTCTTATACGAGGAAGCTTGAGCACAGCCATGACCCCCCATAGGTAGTATAGTTAAGTGTCTTCAAAACTGGTATGGGGATTGTTAGTCCTACCAACAACAAATCCAATAGAGAACTTGTGTGTAACCTTGAGTGAGATAAAAGAATTCTTCCAAATTGCTTCATTGTTAGTCTTTTTCAGTACAACTAATGCTTGGCCCATATGCAAGCCTAAAGAGCATCATAAATGTGTCCAGAGCTCAAAGTGTTTGATCTGTGTTGGGTCCATCATGAAAATAGACCAAAGACACAAGGGTTTCTTCCTTGTAGAAACTGTGGTGGTAAATTGCCATACGTGTCCTCATTATGGGCCTCACTGGACCTATTGTGGATATAGCAACTCTACAGGCTGGACTTTCAGTCTCTCAAGATCTTCAGTATCTTTCTATGAAGTCTAAATAAAATAGCACCTTTCTCTTCGTCCCGAAGCACAGACCTTGGCAGAAGATAGGAAATATTGTCAGCAGTCTTTCCCAGTCCTCAATTCTCAGGGCATTTTTCCAAGAGTTGGTACTATTCAGAAGTAAGATTAAAAGTGGATCTGTGTTAACCTGAAAAGTAAGGCTGATGTGCCAGTGTTGCAGTATTACATACAACAAAGATTAAGATGACAAATTTAAACTAATGGAAAAGGCTCAGGACCATTTTCCTGTAAAAGTGTTCTAGCAAATTCCCTGAGATCCAAAATACAGTGTGAAAAGCAATAACTTTAACTTTCTTCCAACTATTCCAGCTGACACCACTGCTTTCCTACTTGGAGAACTAAGAAAGCTCATCAAGTAAACAAAGGCAAATGACGAAGTAAAGGAGGTTATAGCGGTTTTCAAACCATTAAATATGATAAACCCAGAAAGAGTCTGTAAGTCCATATGGGTTTTATTATCACATATATCTGTAGAAATGTAAATATTTTATTTTAAAAATACATAGCAAACCTAGGAACTAAGGGTGATGGCACATACCTTTAATATTAGCACTTGGGAGGCTGACACTGGAGTATCGTAAGTTCAAAGCCAACCTGGCCTATACAGCAAGACCCTGTCTCCAAAACAAACAAAAAAAATCACATAGAAAATTTGATATTATTTATGCAAAGCATTGGGCATAATATTAGGATCTTTGTGATTTAAACTTTAGTGTTGAATGAGTGTTTGGACTTAACCAGTTGTCATAACTAGTTGGTCATATTTGTCTTCCTGTTTCCTGCAAAAAATATTGCCTTAGAAAGTACTAGTGAGTCAATTTTCATAATGACCCCTTTCATAATGGACTTAGTGGAGTTTTCTCTGCCCCTGGTACTAACTTTTACTAGTCTGACAAGGACTTTAGCTATATCAACAACTGCTAAAAAAGTGCAGTCTTTTGTAAGCATGAAGTACTCATAGGTTACTTCAGATATCATCTAACATTGGCCTCAGCCAGGCCAGTTAGTTTGAGCTCTAAAAATAAACACTTATTAATCAGCTAATGGCAGCATGGGTGGACCAGCTCTCTAACTGCAGGACCTCAGTCTAACCTCATTCAATAACTTGTCTTATGTCACCCAGGATGAGGTGGTCTGCAGCCAAGAATGCCTCTGAAAGAAAAGCCAGTCACAAGCTTAACTAAATGTTTAAAATAGGCTCCTTAACTCCTCTCCGAATTGACAGATTGCTTTCAGCTTGGTGAAATCAAACCACACCTCCCACCCCAGTGGCCCTGTGGAGCCATCTTAGAGTCACAGAGTTTGCAAAGTAAAAGCTGCAGGTTCCCTCGAAGCCTCCAAGTGCAGCTCAGCCTTGTTGGGCTTTTAATCAAAAAACAATCAGAAGGAAGCTCACTCCTGGAAGTCCTTATCTTCATAAAATTCAGCTAATGACTCCTGTTAAGTTAAATAAAGTGGCTGTGTAACTATTGGCCATTCACCCTGTGCCTGCAGACTCCTCAAAGAATACAAATTGGAAGAACCCTGTGGAGCTGGGCTGTGACTGTTTATATACACGTATTTTGTCCCAAGAACTCCGGAAAGTTGAGCCCTCTGTATAGATTTCCATTTTTTTGGACTGGCAGTCTTTTTTCTGTATGGAATAGAAATATGGGGGGAGGGGGCTTGTTTTAATGTATACTTTTCTTTAATGTGTTTACCTCCAAATAAGTGAGCTGCAGTAGATGCTTTGGCCCTGCACAGAGTAAATATTTAGCTCACAGATTCCACACAGAAAGCTGGCCTGGAATATTTGGGTCTCAAGAAAGAGGCTCACCCTCAGGCAAAGGAAGGGCTGCCCACATCCCACATGTGGATAAAAGGTGGGTTTTGCATTGGTGCAATCTCCCCGGGCCCTGAGCACCTTGCAGTGCTCGCCTTGCTCATCCACTCCACTCCCACCTGCCTTTCCAGCTGTGCCTCCTGCACTGCTACTGCTACCGTCTTTCTTTATTTGTGGTCCCCACTGCTTCCCCCTCCTTGTCCTTGTGCACATCTCCCTCCACCAGCAGCATCTCCCCTTTCTTAGCCAGTGAACTTTGACTTCAAAACTTGCTCCCAAGATCTTCTTGCCTCTGCCCACAGCCTTCCCTGACCTTCCAGGAAGAGCTATGTATTTCCTTCTCTGAGATCTGGCAGGGCCTCATGCACAGTGCTCTCATGATGTTTGTCTCCTCCTTTTACACTAATCTTTTAGCATCCCAGTCCCTCTTGTGCTGAATCTCTGGAAGGTAGCTGTGCTCATGCTGCTTGTGCTTCTCAATACAGCACCCTTTTCAGGAAGACAGAAGGTGTCACTGTCCTCGTTTTGGAGTGAGAAAAGGAAGCTAGCCCTGTAGGACAACAGGAGTGCTGTGCTGGAGGGAGGTAGTGCTGCCCTGTCCTGGCGGGTTGGCCACCTGTATGTGCTCCTAAACAAACCATTTCACCTCTGAGGACCTGAGCTGCCAAGTCAGACTGATGCACTTCTGAGAGCCAGATAGATTACTGTACAGTTTATCGAAGTGTTGGAAAAACTCTGGAGCATTCTGCCCAATATCAGCTATGGACTAGAACAGTTTCCTGAAGCTTATTCTGTACTTTGAATCCAGCCCTGAGGTATTCTTTACTCACATATGATCCTCCAACTATTATTTTAAAAAGAAAAGAGATGGCTGAGCATGTCTGGAGTTGTTTCTGCATCTTCTAATCTATTCCACTGATCCTCAGGTCTGTTCCTTTGCCAGTACCGTGCTGATTTTATCACAGTAGCTTTGTAGTATAGTTTCAAGTTGGGGATTGTGATACCCCAAGCCATATCTCTGTTTTCTAGAATTGCTTTTGCTATTCTAGGTCTCTTATGGTTCCAAATGAATTTTTGGATTGTTTTCTCTAGTTCTGTGAAGTATATTGTTGGAATTTCAATTAGCATTGCATTGAATCTATATAGTAGTTTTGGAAGTATGGCCATTTTCACTATATTGGTTCTTCCTACCCAGGAGCAAGGGATGTCTTTCCATTTTCTTGTATCCTCTTCGATCTCTTTTTTCAGAGTGCTGTAGTTTTCAGTGTAGAGGTCTTTTGCTTCCTTTGTTAGATTGATTCCTAGGTACTTCATTTTTTTGGATGCTATTGTAAAAGGAATTGTTTCCCTAATTTCTCTCTCAGTGAGTCTGTTATTTGTGTACAAGAAGGCTATTGTTTTTTGAGTGTTGACCTTGTATCCAGCTACTCTACTAAATCTGTCAATTAAGTGTAGAAGTCTTCTGGTGGAGTTTTTTGGGTCTTCTATGTAAAGTATCATATCGTCAGCAAATAATAACAGTTTAACTTCTTTTCCTATCTTCATTCCTTTTATTTCTTTCTCTTTTCTAATTGCTGTGGCTAATGTTTCCAGAACTATATTGAACAGGAGTGGTGATAGTAGACATCCTTGTCTTGTTCCTGATTTTAGTGTGAAAGAGTACTACTCAGCCATAAAGAATGAAAAACTAGAGTCATTTATAGCTAAATGGATGCATATTGAGGCCATACTCTTAAGTGAAATAAATAGGACACACATGTGTAAATACCGAATAGTTTCTCTAGTATGAGAAACTGATAGTGTAAACAAGGGTTAAAATGATTAAAATGAATAATTGATAATTTGAAATAGGAAAAAAGGTCCAAAGACAAAGGAGTGAAGGGAGGGGAAGGGGAAAGGAAAAGAGGGATAGGAAAAACAATGAGAAAAGAAAAAAAATGGAAATGAAATCTATGTAAATAGGGAAGCGCGGAGGGGGTGAAGGGCGCACAGGTAATGGGGAAAAAAATAAGAACCAAGATATATCATATACAGGTACAAACACCCAATGATAAATGTAAACAAATTGTATACCTAAAATGTACCAATAAAAGAACAAAAAGAAAAGAGAATAAAAAAGGTTTCTGTCCTTATCCTCATATTTCTTATCTGCAAAAGTCTGAGAAAGCAGCTTCATTTAACCTCAAGAAAACAAAGTGTTTGAGCAGCTTTAGAAATTAGTGCTGGTACTGTGCTTCCTCCAACCCAATTGTGGGGTCCCTCATCTGTCTCAGAAGCCAGCATGAGTGCTTCCCAAAGTTTTCTGCATTCCTTTTGATAGCCATCCAAAATAGCAGCCACCATTTGTTGCCCCAGCCATGGGGATTTTTTGTTCCTTTTTTTTTTTTTTTTGGTACTGGGGATCGAACTCGGGTCCTTGCTCTTGTGGGGCAGGTGGTAGAACCACTGAACTAAATCCCAAGCCCTAGCCATGGGGATTTTTTCATCTCCTTTCCACACCCTTTAAATATCAGTTTTAAAAAAGCTTTTCTATTACTTTTCTAGTCTTTCTCCTTTTTTACTATTTTTTTAGCATGGTAAAAAAAATGGCATAATGGCAAATATACCATCCTAACTATTTTTAAATGTGTGATTTGAAATATATTTTTATTATTGTGCATCAGAGCTCTAGATTTTTTTTATCTTGCAAAACTGAAACTCTGTACCCCTTAAACACTAATTTCTCTACCCCCACACTTGGAAACTGCCTTTCTACTTTCTGTGTCTGTGATTGTGATTACTTTAGCTACTTCATAGGAGTGGAAACCTCTGGTATTGATTGTTTTATGACGGGCTTATTTCACTTAGCATAGTTTCTGTCATTGAGATTAAAACATGTTGTATGTGGCAGATTTCCCTCTTTTTAAGGCTGAATAATATTCCATTGGGTGTATACCACATTTTTAAAATCTGTTCACCCATACATCAATGGACAGTCAGATTACTTTATTCTTTTTTAAAGAAACTTTGATACCATTTATCGCAAAGAACTACTGAACTCCGCAAGACTTTCTGACAAGCTTGTGGTCTCAAAGGAAGTATGTATAGGATGGTATAATGAAACCTCGAGACATTATCCTGAAAGTGGTTGGTGTAGCCCTCTTTGTGTGACTTTTAGCCTAAATGCTGAAATAGGCACAATTGTGTCATGTCATTAAGAAGAGGAATCTATACTTAAATCACTCCTTTTTCTAGGATTTTCTATCTACTCTCTTTTAAAGTAGACTTTCTCCTGATGATCAGCTGTTGTTTTCAAAGGCAGGAATGATGAAGTGAAATGGCCCTTACCCTGTGGCTCAGGGAATTAGGGAAATTTCCTTATTAGATTCTACTGTTGGGCAGAATTTTTTTCAATGGGGCTACAATGAATATATACAAATTAAAGTGTTATGAAGCTAATTTATTCTTAATTTATCTTGAGCTCCAGGATAAAAATACTATTAAACCTGCTTTGCAGATGTAGAAACGAAGACACAGGAAGTTAAAAATGAAAGATATTGAAGATGTTATCAGCCAGGTCTGGTGGTGCATGCATGTAGTCATAGTCAGACTCACCACTCAGGTAGCTGAGGCAGGAGGACCACTGGAGCCCAGAAGTTCGAAACCAGCCAGGACAACATAGTGAGATCCTATTATTAAAATAAATAAAATAAAACGATGTTTTCCACCTACCACCCTTTAGAGGAAGGATTTGGACCTGTGCAATATGGAAGGGCCCTTTGGTCAAGCAGCTGTATTGAAACTAGATACACAGGGCCCCTTACCTTGAGACCAAGATGGGGAAGGGTTTGGAAGCAGTGTCTGACGTTATGTGGGAAACTATTGGGAAGAATCGGAATATAACAGGCCTCGCAGCATCACTGTGTAGGGTCATATCCCTGCACACAGCAGATCTGGGCTGGCATGTCAGTGCTGCTGCTTTGGTACTTTATCTTTGCTTAACCTCTGCACATTTCTATTTTCTTGTTTGTAAAATAGGACTAGTAATAGTTCTTACTTCATAGGTTCATTGCACATATTTTATGAGATTGCATGTATGAAGACACGCCAGGCATATAGTAAGCATTCAGTAAGTGTTAATGCTATTCATCATCCTCATCCTCATCATTACTGTCAGTTTAGAATAGCTTAATAATAGTTTTCTAAACATGAAAATATAAGTGCTAAACTTACTTACCCATTGGGCTTTTAAACTAGGTAATACATATTAGAGAACTTATAAGAGTACTTGGCATGTCTTGACTATTCAAGAAATTCTACCTGCTCTTATGATTTTGATGATGGTTTTTGTTATAAGCATCATAGTCATTGTCATTATTTTATTCAAATAAATAATCAAATGCTCAGTATCTTCTTTTGGGGCAAAATATGGGGCCTATGCCAGCAACATAAAGCTAGAGTACACTCAGTCATAGGTTAACTGTGGCATCACTGCCATAACTACAGTGCCCTATCCTAGTTGTATCAAAAAGGGAACTAAATAGAAGAAATTACTTTCAAAGCACAGAACTGAAGGATGACAGATATTTTCCACCAGATAAACTCTGAGCACTGGAAGGCTGCCTGCCCTGCCTCGCGTTTCAGCCACTCCCCATTTGTGCATGGTCAGCCCTGCTGGGCAGCTCACAGGCCTGTTGGTGACATTCTCTGGAGCTGGACTCGTGTACCTTTTTATTCCATCTATAATTTCCCTCTTGGAACTTCCTGGATCGAAACTTTATTTTGCAGATCCAGCATTAGTTAAGCTATGCCTTTAAAAATATAATCAGGTGACCTCCCACTGCTCCCAGCCCAGAGAAAGAGGCTTCCGGGCTGCCATCCGTCCCGCCGCTCCCAACCCAGAGGTAGGGGCTTCTGAGCCACCTTCCCACTGCTCCTGGTACAGAGGAAGGGGCTTTCAGGCCACCATCCCTCCCGCCACTCCCGGCCCACAGGTAGGGGTTTCTGAGCCGCCATCCCACTGCTCCTGGTCGAGAGGAAGGGGCTTCCCAGCCACCATCCCTCGCGCTGCTCCCAGCCCAGAGGAAAGGGCTTTTGGGCCACCTTCTGTCCTGCTGCTCCTGGCCCAGAGGAAGAGGCTTCCAGGCCACCATCCCTCCCACCACTCCCGGCCCAGAGGTAGGGGCTTCTGAGCCACCATCCCACTGCTCCTGGTCCAGAGGAAGGGGCTTCCTGGCTGCCATCACTCCCGCTGCTCGCAGCCCAGAGGAAAGGGATTTTGGGCCGCCTTCTGTCCCACCGCTCCCGGATCAGAGGAAGGGGCTTTCGGTCCACCATCCCTACCACCGCTCCTGGCCCCTGTAAAACCTCTCCCAGCTCAGAGGAGGTGATCCACGCCGGCACTAACAGCACCCCCCCACCCCCCCAGTCAAAATGAGAAAACATGTAAATAAGTCTCAAAACCAGACTTCCAGATCACCTACAGCAACCCCAAAGGGAAATGAGATGGAACACTCTGATACTCAACCACCTGGACCGACTGAACTGGCAACAAAAGGGGATCTGGAAAAAATGAAATCAGAAATAATTTCTCAGATAACAGGAGAAATTGTGCTCCTAGTGCAAGACATGATTAATAAATCTAGAGAGGAGCTGAGGAACATGATGGAATCCCAACATAGGAAACAAATGGAATCCATAAAACAGATGCAAATAGAGTTCCAGGAGATGAAAAACTCCATTGAAAGCCTACACAGCAGAATGAGCCAATGTGAGGACAGAATTTCAGATATAGAAGATAAGATTGCACTTAGTGACCAGGAAAAGAAAAATTGCTTCAAAATTATAAGGGAACATGAGAAATCAATCCAGCAGCTGCTAGAAGAGGCAAAGAAGAATAACATAAGACCGAATGGAGTCAATGAAGAAACAGGAGAGAGTGGAGATGACATAAAAAATAACTTCACTGAAGTAATGGCAGAAAACTTGCCAAGCAGGGGAAAAGAACTTGACATATAGATAAGTGAGGCATATAGGACTCCAAATAGCCTTGATCAAAAAAAAATCTACACATAGGCCTATAATTGTTAAGATTCCAGAAACTCAACAGAAGAACAAAGTTCCAGAAGCAGTTAGAGAAAAGAAACAAATCACATACAAAGGAAAGCCCATCAGAATCACAGCAGACTTCTTAACACAAACCATCAAGGCAAGAAGAGCTTGGAGTAACATATTCCAAGCCCTAAAAGAAAACAGCCTCCAACCCAGATTGAGGTACCCTGCAAAACTATCTTTCAAAATGGATGGAGAAATAAGATACTTTCATGACAAAGAGCACCTCAAGAACTTTGTGAGTACCAAACCAGCACTCCAAAAAATTTTACACAATATCCTAGGAACACACATTGAGGATCACAACCCCAGGAGGCAAAGCAGAATGAACCCATCAGGAATGACAAGAAATTAAATGTAAAGGGGGAGAACCCAACAAAAAGAAAAAGTAATGGCAATGAAAGTCAATACATGTCAGTTATAGCCATCAATGTTAATTGTCTCAATTCACCAATCAAAAGAAATAGACTGGCAGAATGGGTCAAGAAGCAAAATCCAACAATATGCTGCATACAAGAAACACACTTAATTCAAAAGGAAACTCATAGACTGAAAGTTAAAGGGTGGAAAACAATACTCCATGCAATGGGAACCCGAAAAAAAGCAGGAGTAGCTATCCTCTTTGCAGATCAAGTATATTTCAAACCAACACTGATTAAGAGAGACAAAGAAGGACACTACATCCTTGTAAAGGGAACAGTCCGACAGGAGGAGATGACAATCATAAATATCTATGCACCAAACACTAATGTGCCCAACTATGTAAAACAAATACAAACATTAAAAGTCATATATGCACTAATACAGTTGTAGTCAGGGACCTCAATACCCCACTATCACAAGTAGATAGATCAACTAGACAAAAAATAAAGTAATGAAATACTAGAACTCAATTGATCTCTTGAACAAATGAACTTAACAGATGTTTAGAGAGTGTTCCACCCCACAAAATCAGAATACACATTCTTCTCAGCTGCATACGGGTCATTCTCCAAAATAGACCACATACTCACACATAGAACATGTTTAAGTAAGTGCAAAGGAATTGAAGTTATCTGCTGTATATTGTCAGACTGTAGTGCGATGAAATTGGAGATCCATACCAAAGAAACTGGAAAAATTTCATAAACACATGGAAATTGAACAACACACTTCTGAATAACCAATGGGTCACAGAGGAAATTAAAGAAGAAATCAGACAGTTCCTTCAATTAAATGACAATGACAGTACAACATATTGCAATCTATGAGACACAATGTAAGCAGTCTTATGAGGGAAATTGATAGAAGTGAATACGCATAGTAGGAAAACAGAATGAGCCCAATTAACCTGATGCTGAACCTCAAGCTCCTAGAAGAAGAAGAGCAGGACAAACCCAAAGCACATACAAGGGAGGAAATTATAAAGATCAGAGGAGAAATCAATGCAATGGAGACTAAGAGAACAATACAAAAAAATCAGTGAAGCCAAGAGTTGGTTCTTCGAAAGAATCAACAAAATTGACAAACCCTTAGCCAACCTTATCAGAAAAAGGAAAGAAAAGGCCCAAAGCCATGCAATTAGGAATGAAAAGGGTGAAATTACAATGGACCCAGCAGAAATCCAGAGGATCATCAATACCTATTTCTAGAACCTATATGCCAATAAGATGGACAACACAGAAGAAATGGACAGATTCCTAGATACATATGAATTACCAAAGTTGAAAGAAGAAGACCTAAAAATTCTGAACAACCCAATATCAACTATTGAAATTGAAAATGTAATTAAAAACTTATCAACTAAGAAAAGCCTGGGCCCTGATGGCTTCACTGCTGAATTCTACAAGACATTTAGGGAGGAACTACTGCCACTACTGTTTAAACTCTTCAATGAAATTGAAAGGGAAGCAATACTCCCAAATTCATTCCTGGAAGCAAGCATCACCTTGATCCCCAAAGCAGAGAAAGACCCAGTCGAAACGGAGAACTATAGGCCAATCTCACTAATGAACATAGATGCAAAAATCCTTAATAAGATACTGGCAAATAGAATGCAGAAGATCATCAAGAAGATCATACACCCTGACGAAGTGGGATTCATCCCATGGATGCAGGGATGGTTCACCGTAAGCAGATCAATCATTGTAATACACTATATCAATAGAGCCAAGGACAAAAACCATACGATTATCTCATCTCTATAGACGCAGAAAAAGCATTTGACAAGATCCAACTTGCATTCATGATAAAAACCCTACAAAAAATTGGAATAGATGGTCTCTACCTCAATCTGATAAAAGCCATCTATGAAAAACCAACAGCCAATATCATACTAAATGGTCAAAAACTGAAATCCTTCATACTAAAATCAGGAACAAGACAAGGATGTCCACTATCACCACTCTTGTTCAATATAGTTCTGGAAACATTAGCCACAGCAATTAGACAAGAGAAAGAAATAAAAGGAATAAAGATAGGTAATGAAGAAGTCAAACTGTCATTATTTGCAGATGACATGATACTCTATATAGAAGACCCTAAGAACTCCACCAAAAGTCTTCTAGACTTAATAACCAAATTCAGGCAAGTAGGTGGTTCCAAGGTCAACACACAAATCAATAACTTTCTTCTACACCAATGACAGACTCACTGAGAGAGAAATAGGTCAAATAACTCCTTTTACAATAGCATCCAAAAAACTGATATACCTAGGAATCATCCTAACGAAAGAAATCAAAGACCTCTCCTCTGAAAACTATAGCACTCTGAAAAGAGAGATTGAAGATGATATCAGAAAATGGGAAGACATCTGCTCCTGGGTAGGATGGATCAACATAGTAAAAATGGCCATAGTTCCCAAACTGCTATATAGATTCAGTGCAATTCCAATTGAAATCCCAGCAGCATACTTCATGGACCTTGAGAAAACAATCCAAAAATTCATTTGGAGCAAGAAGAGACCCAGAATAGCAAAAGCAATTCTAGGTAACAGAGACATGGCAGGGGGTATCACAATCCCCAACCTGCAACTATACTACAGAGCTATTGTGATAAAAACAGCATGGTACTGGCAAAGAAACAGACTAGAGGACCAGTGGAACAGATTAGAAGATGCAGAAACAATGCCAGACACACTCAGCCATCTCATCTTCGATAAAGGAGCCAACCACCCTCACTGGAGGAAAGGTAGCCTCTTTAATAAATAGTGCTGGAAAAATTGGGTTTCAACTTGCCAAAGATTAAAACTAGACCTATATTTCTCGCCATGCACTAAACTCAAATCACAATGGATTAAAGATCTAAATATTAAAATAGAAACTGAACAGTTGGAACAGAGGTTAGGTAGAACTCTTGAAGACATCAGTGTAGGAAAAGATTTTATGAACAAAACCTCAGTTGCCTGTGAACTAGCACAAACAATCAACAAATGGGATGTCTTCTTATTAAAAAGCTTCTGCACAGCAAGAGACACAACCAGCAGTGTGAAGAGACAACCCACAATGTGGGAAAAAATCTTCACCTCCTCTTCCTCAGACAAAGGT
Source organism: Heterocephalus glaber (assembly GCF_053883595.1). Classification (NCBI taxonomy): domain Eukaryota; kingdom Metazoa; phylum Chordata; class Mammalia; order Rodentia; family Bathyergidae; genus Heterocephalus; species Heterocephalus glaber. The sequence goes on along the minus strand of NW_028258163.1, from coordinate 7,836,518 downwards.
CTACTATCTTGAATCTATAAAGAACTTAAAAAGATCAGACCTCCCAAATTTAAAGACCCAATCCAAAAATGGGCATCTGAAATGAACAGACATTTCTCAGACAAAGAAGTAGAAATAGCAAATAAATGCATGAAAAAAGATTCAACATCACTGGTCATTTGAGAGATGCAAATGAAAACAATGCTAAGATTCCACTTCACTCCAGAAAGAATGGCTGCTATCATGAAATCAACCAATAACAAATGTTGGCGGGGCTGTGGGGAAAGAGGAATACTGCTCCTCTGCTGGTGGGAATGTAGACTGGTGCAAGCACTGTGGAAATCAGTATGGAGATACCTCAAAGAACTAGGACTGGAAGTCCCATTTGACCTTGCTATTCCACTGCTGGGGATCTTCCCCAAAGAATTAAAAGAATCATACCACAGTGATATATGTGTGGCCACGTTCATAGCAGCACAGTTTGTGATAGCTAAAACTTGGAAACAGCCCAAATGCCCATCAACTGGAGAGTGGATAAAGAAAGTCTGGTTTTTTTTATAAAATGGAGTACTACTCATCCATAAAAAGTGAGAAATCAGAGACATTTATAGCTAAGTGGATGCACATTGAGGCGATACTCTTAAGTGAAACAAATAGGACACACATGTATAAATATCGAATAGTTTCCCTCTTGTGAGAAACTGAAAGTGTAAAGAAGGACTAAAATGTATAATAGGTAATGTGAAATAGGAAGAAAAGGGGCAAAGGGGAAGGAACTGAGAGGGCTAGGGGAAAGGATAGAAGGGAATGGGATTAATATGAGAAAATGGAAAAATAGGAAAAAAAATCTTTGTAAATAGGGAGGAATGTAGGAGGTGAAGAGAGGGCTGGGCAAGGGTGAAAAATAAGAACCAAGAGAGACTATGTAAAGGTGCAAATTTCCAGTGATGAATGTCATTATATTGTATACCTAAAAAGTACCAATGATTAGCATGAATAATCGATAATGCAAAATAGGAAGAAAAGGTCCAAAGAGGTAGGGGTAGTGGGAGGGGCAGGGGAAAGGAAAGAAGGGAAAGGAAAAATGCTGAGAAATGGAAAAAATGGAAATAAAGTCTTTGTAAATAAGGAAGGGTGGAGGGCATGGAGGGAGGGCTAGGAATGGGGAAAAAACAAGAACCAAGATGCATTATGTAAAGGTACGATTCCCAATGTGAAATGTAAATGTGTTGCATACCTACAATGTACCAATAAAAGAATTTAACAACAACAACAACAAAATATATATATATACACAATCAGGTTGCTTCTTTACAGTTTTATAACTAGAAAGTTGACCTTTGATGTTCACGTGTTTGCATTTTCCCTTCGTTTAGCTTAATTTTCTATCTCTGTCTTGTCATTTTATTACATGTGGCTCTTTGGAGGAAAACTCAGAGTATAGATACATACAAAGCCTCATGCCAATATATAGAAACCATGAGAGCCTCATTTTCTTAAAGGAGCACTGTTGAAAATGGTGCCAAAGTCATTTTGCAGAGTTTCTATGTTACTAGAGAGTAAAACTATGAGGAATGCAGGCTCTCACTGAACCTAGGGACATTGGAGGCACCATGGGATAATATTTGTGGTTTGATGAGTGGAAGTGCATGTTCCATACACAAATACGGCTGACTTCTGTAGTTTGGCATCTCTTTACTCATCTTAAACACCTTAAGGTATTTGGAAAGGAAAGAAGAAATAAAACAGATGAACCTGCTGAGATATGGCTAGGAACAGTAGTACTTCATTTTGATTGATGTTTTTACAACTTTATCTTCTAGATAAAAGCTACTATAAACAAAACCCTACCTAAATTGGTTGTATTTAAAGGAAGCAAAAGCCAACTGTGTGCAGCAGTGGGTTCCAAAGTGCTTAGTTTGTCTCTTAGCAGCCAGTTTCTACACACCTTCTCTGCCACCATCTCAGCCATCAGCAATATTTCTCCCAGGCCATAGCATCCTAGAAAGTATAGATTCTTAATAGTAGTCACAGTAACCTGGGAGGTAGCACTTCAGAAGTGTGCATATTTGTAAAGCTTATTTTCTCACCTTAAAAACTCTTTTCAAAAGAAAATTAGTTTCCTTCCCTCTGTGATAGAGGGTTAGTAGCAAAAGTTTTAGTTTTCTTTTGGGTTTTGTTGTTGTTGTTCTTGTCCTTGTTCTTGTTCTTGTTCCTTTCTAAATGCACGATATAGCACTCCCAGCTTCTCTTGCAGTAGGGAATTCTCCTGTGGTATTCATTCATGCAGGCATATACCCAATTAACAAACATTTATTGGCTGACTCCTCTACCTCTGGAATATGAGCTGCCATTCTAGAAGTATTTGTCTGATAACTGCGAGGCTAGATTATTCATATTTTCTTTTTCCTAAGATCCTTATTTTTATTGTTTTCCTTTACTTAAATATTTTTCCTAATGACCTATACATTACCAACTTCTAATTTAATTATCCCCATTCCAGCATTTGTCTTAATGAATCTGGAAAATTGGGAGTTTGGCAATGTTGTTGGGGGGGTGGGGGTGACTTTGTTAATCACAGGGATTTTCCATATCATGAAATATTAATTGTGAATAAAAAAAAACGTCAACTACCTGTCTAGAGCAAGTTGAGATCTGACATACCTGAAGCATGGTGTCACATTTGGTTAATGATAGATTTATAGGGCAAACATGTATCAGCCTTAATCCTTTAGTTATTTGACTTTGCCAAGGATAAAAATTCCAATAACTATTTTTTTATTTTAAGCAGACTTTATATATCCAGAACCCATAAATCTTCTTGTGCCTTGAGATAAATGTCTAGCTGAACTCTGGGTTACCCTGTGATCTTTTAAGAGCTGAGCTAAGGAAAAAGAAACCCCATACTCTATTCCTAAGAAAAGACTCCATGGAAAACATGCTTGGGGTAAGCAAAATTTGTGTAATAAAATCTTTCCGAATATTCAGAAAGGTAGAAATGAAAAGTTTGGAAATGACTTCAGAATTTATCAGAGTAAATCTGTAGTGTACTGTGGTAAGCACCAGAGTGGACTCCAACACTGTCGCGCAGGTTTTGCCAATTCAGTGATCACTATCCATTACAGTTGTCATATCAATTATAAATTCTCTGACATCAAACCCTAAATCAGTTGAAATGATGGGTTTGCGTGTGGCGTGTTTCCCTGGGGAAATAACTGAGAAAACATGTAATAATTCACACAACCGATTTTGTAAACCAACCCCAACTTTTGGAGGAAAGCTAGGGTATAAATTCTAGGTGGATATGATTTGTACCAAGGTCTGCGTGAAGTATTCCCTCACTGCTAGTACTTTAATGTAAACATCATCTTGGATATTTTGTTACTTTGGGTTTTTTTTTTTTTCCACTGTAATTCTCTTGGTGTTCCGTCTTTTCTTCCCATTGAGGATGTCCACTTACTACTCCACACATCCTTCTTTGAAACAGAAGTCAGGGCTCTTGTGTTTACTTGTAACCTCTTCCTCTAGTTTCACAAATTAAAGACTCTCAGTATGCTTATTTCCTACCATTCCTCTATGTCTCTGAGGCCACTAATCCCACTCTGCAAAGGTCCCACATGTGAATAAATACAACATAGCTAAAAATGCACCTTCTTGGAAGACTTCTAGAATACTACGTCAGTGCTAATTATTATTTTCCTGTGGAGCCTTTGGGGTTTTGCCTATTTGCTGCACTATATAACCACTTAAAATGTAAATAGATTTCTTCTTATGTTATTCAGATTTAAAATATATGCAACTTATGGAAAAGAACCTGTCTTTTGTGACTTGTGTGCAAGATGAATGCAGAAGCTCACATATAGATTCATATAGGTAAATGCAGAAGGGCTCTGCTGTGCCAGAAGTAAATATTTCTCCAAGAAAACACAGATTAAAGACAGTAAATTAAAGACAAAATGGCTTCTGCCTTTGCTTTCTATTTTTTTCTCTTCTGAAAAAAAGATTTGCAATGTGCTAAAGAGTCTATAAGTATAGCAGCTAACAGTACCCAACACAGGACAAAGTGAATTAGAAATTAAGCACTTTTCCAACTAATTTAATGTGGACCTGAAAATATGCAGTTGCATAAATATCAATAGGAATTTCAGGTCATTGTGATTGTGTATCTGTGTACATTTTAAATGTTCCTCGATGTTATTTTCTATCTGCCCTAAAGGCCTGTAGGATACCCTATCACTTATGGTAAATTTTACTTTTTTTACTTTGGAATTATGAAACTTAGGTTGTTTCAAACAGATAAAGTTGCACAGCTCAGATCTATGAATTGAGAAAACTCATAACTAGGGTTCTCTTTCTTTAGTAATTGTAATTTGCAAATATGAACCTGCCAAAAAAAGAGAAAGGAAATGAAGCAACCAAGCAAAAAAAAAAATGTAAATGAACCAAGTTATTTCATTTCTAGATACTAAAGAAAAAAGAATATTTGCATTGCGTAATAAATTGGCTGTGGTGCCAGGACCTTATGATGTTATATTACATGATCACTAGCTATTATCGCTGTACACATTTTTACTCACATACTTTGCATATAAACATATGCGAGCATATTTCTCTTGGAATGAAAAGTTATTTACAACTCTGTCTGGAGATACATGCAACAGTGATTAGCAAGTGCACAACCAACCTACAACATACAGATTAAAACTAAATAAACAGTGTGAGCGTTTATTTTAAAACAATTACAAGATGTTTTATATTTCTCCTTCATCCTGAGCTATGTGTTTGAAAGTGCACTGTTCATAGAAACCACATGCAAGTCTTTTTGATGGCAAAACAGTTGACTTGCAACAGCCACATGTCTGCACACATCCTCAGAAGATAGCACAGACCTCACACAGCAGCTTAAAATGAGAGTGAATTCATGCATGTAGAGATGTGCATGTGATTCTCTGCACTTCCTCTTTTATTTCCATTTATCTATCACTCCTTTTTTAGAAACGATTTACCTATGAATGAAAATCAAAGATTTTAATCAGTACAACTTGGTTTGTTTTTATTGCTTGATGAAGACCCTCATGAATCTTCTTAGATTGAGTAACACCATCCAATCATTCCATAGTCCACTTGCCCTGCTTCAGATGAAAATTGTTTGTTTGTTTGTTTCTTTATTTTGGACTTGATCCAGATTTATATTATAGGGCCTAGTGCACAGAAAATCCTTTTTCTATTTAATCATGTTAGTTCAGTATTGAAAAGTATTGGATCCATTTGTATGAGCTTTCCTAATTCAATGTAGAAAGGCAAATTGTGTAATAATATGTGAATCTGGCTACTCTTTGCTGTCTTACATTTCCAAAAGAAGTGTAAAAGCATAGCAGTTTTTAAATGTGTGCATTTTCTCATACAGCTGAAAACAGATAAGCCAAGTTAATGGCATGAACTTAAGGTGCATCTATATATGAGAGGTATTTTAGGAGCAAAACGTGGGCCTTAGGGGTTCACAGGATCAACCCTGTTTAACAAGTCTGAAACTTCATCTCTGGGAAAAAGAAAATCTGTACCTCGCACGCTCGCTTGGGCCTGCAGCTTCCCTCAGTTTTTCTCATAACCTATTCCAGCTGTTCATTTCCATTTATATGAATAGGCTGTGGCAGTGTTCTGGATTTACTCTTCTTCCCTCATGTTTAGATTCTGCCCGTAACTTCTGAGCCCCTTCACAACGTGAAACATGTCTCTTCTCTGAGCTTCATTCAGTGATTCCATAATTTTCTCTCCATAGCTTAATTCCCCCTGATTGGTAAGGGCTTTAAATACCTCCCTCAAAAGTAATCATTTTAATTTCTTTCACCTGAATTATAGGTTGTGTTTCATGTAGTTCCCAAATGTGGTGACACTTAAATTGAAATGAATGGCTACTTTTTAGTGTGAAACTATTGACTTCATGCTCAGCAGAATTATTCCCTATAGACAAGTGGATCCCAACTCATATGCTGGACTCTTGATAAGTTGCCTTGCTCCTTAGGCGCCCCCCCCCTTTTCTATTTCTTCCAGGTATTGTAAATATTTTTTGTAATTAAGTGACTATAATAAATTGCTATGTAAACACAGGTATGATGAGAGACAGACTAGTATAGTAGCTACAAGTGCAAGGCACAGAGCTGGTCTTCTTGGGTTCAAATCCTGGCCCTTCTGGTCCCCCAATTTCTTCACTTTTAAAATGAGAGTTATCATACTGACCCCCTTGTAGGGTGACAGAGAGTGTCAATTTCATCTGTATATGTAAAGTGCTGGGAACACTACCCACCACATAGGAAGCATTCAGTAAATGTTAATTACTTCTTTTTGTTGGTTGCTGGAATCATATTATTTTATATGTATTGAAGGAGCATCTTTATAAACATAACAATTGATCACATGTCCTCTCAAATTTCTGGAGACCTAGACATTACACTAGCTTCAGAAAACCAACCAGAGAACTTGTTATTGGGGCTAATTACCAAAGCGATAGCTAATAGTATGATCAGAAATCTTTGAACTCCAAAACTCTCTGAAGAAGGTGCCGCAAGGAAAATTATAAAGATAGGGTTAGTAGTGTTTTCCTTTCTCCATAAGTGAAAATACCACCCAGGTAATTCCTGTATAATATGGCATAGCATGGAAGGAAGACTTTGTTTTACAGTTTTAAAAGATTAAGAAAGTTCTTCCTAAATTTGGGGGCCCAAATTTTCTGGCTATGACTGAGTTTCTCAAAGAATTATAGAAGACTTAGAACTACAAGACACAAACATAACTTCCACAATATTCTATAAAACATTTGCAATCTGCTGTCCTCAGGGATTATCTGAGGATAGCTAGATTCTTCTGGAAAACTAAGAATTTACTCACTGAAGTACCATTTTTAAAACATTCTTGGTGACAGTCTTTAAAAATACATTACAGCTTTCACTGCCTTTTTTTAAACTGAACAAAATGTAACCAGCATCTGTTTTTCCTAGACTGTCCTCAGCATCTGTTGAGATAGACAAAGTCTGTTTGCCCCAACACCAAACAGGCTCTCACAGTTAGTTTTTTAAATGTCTTTTCTCAGATGTCAGTAGTCATTCAGTTCAGCTGGCAAAGTATCCTAGCTGTAACCTACCTGCCACACCCTACATCAGTCTCCTTCACATTTGCAGCTTTAGAAACCCAGTAACCGAGCTTAACAGCCAAATCACAGAATGGGAGAAAATATAGAGAAGTCTTCATTTTATGTAGCCCCCGGCATCCTCAATATGAGCAAGGATGCGTGTTGCTACACAGCCTAAGTTAGGCGCCAAGAGGATCTGTTGGTATAAAAGCACAGTTAAGCCAGGCATGGCGGCACATGTGCATAATCCTAGTGCTCTGGGAGGCTGAGGCTGGAGGAGCCCCAGTTTGAACCCAGCCTGGACACTTAGCCACTCAGCAAGACCTTGTCTCAAAATATAAGGTAGGAGGTATGGGGAGTTAGTGAGGTAGCTCAGAGCAAGAACTCTGGGTTCAATCCTCAGCGCTGGGGGCTGGGGGCAGAGTTGCAAGAGCCAGGGTTATGCCTACCCTGCAGGCAACCCTTTTGCAGTGAATTCTGGGTTCAACTGTAACTGAAAAAGCCAACCTGTACCCCACAAGACTCTCCCTGCTGCATATGTGAAGAATGGTATTAATTTGTACTCAATCTCAAGCCTATAGTGCACATTTGTATTGGTTACCTGTTGCTGTATAGCAAATGTCTTTGAAACTAGGTGACTGGAAGTGGCATAGTTATCTCACAGTTTCTTTGAGATAGCACAGCTTAGCTGGGTCTTCTGCTGCACTGACCGAGGATCTGATCTCATCTGAAGGTACCACTAGGGAAGGGTCCACTTCCATGCTCACTTAGTCTTGTGGGCACAATTTACTTCCTCTTATAGACTATTGTACTGAAGGCTGTACTTCTTAATGGCTATAGATCACAGGCTACCCTCAGTTCCTCATCCAAGGGGTGAATCCCATATAGAAGTTTGTGTCATCACATTATGTAAGCAATAATGTGATGGCAAGAAGGCAATAGCATTTACTAGCAGAATAGAGGACACAGCCTTTTGTAATCACACAATGGCATCTTTTCACTTTTGCCCATTCTTTTTGTTACAAGTCACTGGGTCCAGCCCCCATTCAATGGCAGGAGATGATACATGGCCTACATTTGCCAAGAGGCCGTCTTAGAAGGCTGCCTCTCACTGTACATCTCTCTGCAACTCAGTTGTAACTCAGAAGGAACTCTAGCAGCACCATTGTTGGGAGCCTTATTTCATTACTGCTGTTGCCCAATTTAGTTCAACACTGTCTGTACCTTTCCTCCTATAGATAACAGTGGTGTGAATGCTCTTGGTAGAGTGAGTTCTAAATGCGACCTGGTACAGTTGCTAAATGTCTTTCCTTCCAGCTCATTTTTTGCTGTAAAGATGAACCATATGTGCAGGGACAGGTTAGTTACCAACTTAGCTAAGTATTTTCACACATCTTCAATATGTCTGAGTGTTACCCATATCATTGAATCTCCTTTGTGTTTGCTATTCACCTGTGCATAACACATCCATCTATAGAAAGAAGTAGAACCAATTAGACTGACACCCCCCAACCCTGCCAGATTGGAAGATATTCAAACAAACAAAAACAATTTTTGCTTCTACCCATATGATCACAGCTGTGCTTTTAGATTCCATCTCCTTATAAAATACATGACTGAAAGCTACTGTGAATCCTATATATGTATATTTTCCCCCTCTGCTGATAGTGCTTGGTATGGATAAAAGTCTCTTCACAGTCTCTCAGGGCTCTGGCCATATTGAGAACCTCTGGATTAGATCTCAGGCCAGGGGTAAGGAACTCAAATGGCCACAAAAGCCAGGTAGACAACATAAATGAGTGAAGTAGGCAGGACATAAGAAAAGTGTTCTCTTCCACTTCTTTCTTGAAATATGAAGGCCTCTAAGGTTATCTTGTGCTTTCCCACATTTGATTAAGATCTGGGTATGGAGAAATAGGTCTCTATGTTAGGAAAAATCCCAGCACAAGCATGATGATAAAGGATACCTGGCACTGAGCCTTAGCCCAGAGGAGTTGCAGAGGGTGGTGGAGACTGCAGGAAGCTGAGGACGCATGTTATGTCTGAAAAGGGCAGCTGTTACTCAGCTACAGCTACTGGCAGCCAGATCAGTTATTTTCCTTTAAAAAATGTGATTTTGCTTAAAACTACCATTTTTTATGTGTTGGCTCAGTTGTTTTTTAATTAATGAAAGCCCAGCCTTAATTGAATAGATCCAGTCACAGAGACATCATTATTATACACAGAGGCTTGCTTCATGTTTTCCAAAGTTTCACTTATGGAAAAAAAAACTTTGTGTTGACTCAAAATCTAATTCTTAGCTACTCCCAAACACTGCCTTAAGCCTGCATTTAGAAGATACAGTATGAATCAAGCCCTGTCCTCCCCCAAGAACACATGCAAAACTGGAAGATAAAGAGCAAGTTACCACTAGAATATTCACTTCTAGGTCCAACATACTGTTGCTCCAACTGCTGCCCAATCTCCTGGGGTTTTCCTCTGGGTCAGTTACAGACTGTAGAGACATTGCCCTTCAAATATGGCACCAGAACCCTTCACCACACTCTAGGTAGATTCCAACCAGTGCAAAGGGCATTTCCTCTTTCTAGTTAAAGTCTGATGTTGTCTCACTCTGTTTAGTAAACCAGTCACACATCATTAGTACAATCACAGACTGCCAACCTTCAAGCCTGGTTTTTCCACTGTTTAGCTGTGAGACTAGGCATCCCACTCAATTACTTGTGCCTTGCTATTTTCATTTGTAGAGCAGGGATAGTAATTGAACCTTTCTCATGGAACCGGCATAAGGGTTAGCATAGGTAAAGTGCTTAGAAGTATGACTACCACATAGTAAATGCTATAAAAGTATTAATACTGGCTGGGTGTACTTTATCCAAAATGCTTAGAACCAGAAGTATTTCAGATTTGGGTTTGTTTTTGAGAATTTGACATATTTGCATATGCATATTGAGATAGCCTTGAAGTGAGACTCAAATCTAAACAGAATTCATGTATGTCTCACATGTATACATACACATAGCCTAGAAGTCATTGTATACCATATTTTCAGTACACCTTTGTTCTGACTGTAGCCTGTAATATGAAGATAGGTATGGGATTTTTCCACTGAAGCATCATGACAGCACTGTATTCCATATTTTAGAGCATTTTGATTTCAGATCTACACATTAAAGATGTCCAAGCTGTAAGTAACACTGTTGTCACTATTATTACTATGAGCATTGTGACCTATTAGTATGCCACTAGTGTGTTTTTCCCTGTCATTAATAAAAACATCATGTCATGACAGGAGTGAATCATGTCAACCCTCCCACCTATAAACCACCACTGATTCAATAACCAACACCTGGCTGTCTGATCCTACTATTACAGACTCCATGTTGTCCATCTTTTCTTTGAGGGTATCGGCCCTGTACTAGGCACTTTCATACCAGATTTGGGGACATGAAAATAGTTAAAAGAGAGTGCAGAGATAGGGGCTACCGGGCCACCGTACCACGGCTTCCAGCGCAGAGGTAGGTCCTTCTGGGCAGCCATATCATCACTCCCAACATGTAAACAAGTCTCAAAACCAGACTTCCAGATCAGCTACAGCAGCCCCTGATAGGAACACAACAGGAACACTCTGATACTCAACCACCTGGACTCCCTGAACTAGTAACAAAAGAGGATCTAGAAAAAATGAAAACAAATAATTTCTCAGGTAACAGCAGAGATTGTGCTCATCAGGCAAGACATGATTAATAAATCTAGAGAGGAGCTGAGGAACATGATGGAATCCCAACATGAGGAACATGATGGAATCCCAACATAAGAAACAAATGGAATCCATAAAACAGATGCAAACAGATTTCCAGGAGATTAAAAACTCCATTGAGGGGCCGGGGATTTATTAGCTCAGTGGTTTTGCCGCCTGTTGCGCAAGCACAAGGACCTCCCCAGTACCAAAAAAACACACAAAACTCCATTGAAAGTCTACACAGCAGAATGAGCCAATGTGAGGACAGAATTTCAGACATAGAAGATAAGATTGCAATTGGTGACCAGGAAAAGAAAAATTGCTTCAAAATTGTAAGGGACCACGAGAAATCAATCCAGCAGCTGCTAGATGATTCAAAGAAGAATAACATAAGACTGATTGGAGTCAACAAAGAAACAGGAGAGAGTGCAAATGACATAAAAAAAAAACTGTTCAGAGAAGTAATGGCACAAAACTTCCCAAGCAGGGGAAAAGAACTTGACATGCAGAAAGTGAGGCATATAGGACTTCAACTAACCATGATCAAAAAAAATCTACACATAGGTATATAATTGTTAAGATTCCAGAAAGCCAACAACGGAAGAACTAAGTTCCAGAAGCAGTTAGAGAAAAGAAACAAATCACATACAAAGGAAAGCCCATCAGAATCACAGCAGACTTCTCAACACAAACTGTCACGGCAAGAAGAGCTTGCAGTGAAGTATTGCAAGCCCTAAAGGAAAACAGCCTCCAACCCAGATTGATGTACCCTGCAAAACTATCTTTCAGAATTGATGGAGAAATAAGGTACTTTCATGACTAAGAGCACCTTAGGAAGTTCATGAATACCAAACCAGCACTCCAGAAATTTTAAGACAATACCCTAGGAAGAGAAAATGAGGATCACTACCCCAGGAAGCACAGCGGAATGAATCTATCGGGCACAATAAGAAATTAAATGTAAAGGGGGAGAATCCAACAAAAAGAAAGTCATGACAATGATAAGTCAGTATGTATCAGTTATAACCATCAATGTTAATGGTCTCAATTTACCAATCAAAAGAAATGGACTGGCAGAATGGGTCAAGAAGCAAGATCCAACAATATGCTGCATACAAGAAACACACTTATTTCAAAAAGAAACTCATAGACTGAAAGTTAAAGGGTAGAAAACAATACTCCATGTGACGGGAACCCAAAAAAGAGCAGGAGAACTCTTTGCAGATCAAGTGGATTTAAAATCAACACTGATTAAGAGAGACAAAGAAGGAGACACTACATCCTTGTAAAGGGAACAATCCAACAGGAAGTGATGACAATCATAAATATGTATACACCAAATGCTGGTATGCCCAACTATATAAAACAAATACTAACAGACATGAAAAGTCATATATGCACTAATACAATAGTAGTGGGGGACCTCAATACCCCACTGTCACAAATAGATCAACTAGACAAAAAATAAGCAACAAAATACTAGAACTCAAACTCTTGAAAAAATGAACTTAACAGATGTTTACAGATTGTCCCACCCTACAAAATCAGAATACACATTCTTTTCAGCTGCACATGGGTCGTTCTCCATAATAGACCACATACTCACTCATAGCACATATTTAGGTAAGTGCAAAGGAATTAAAGTTATCCCCTGTATATTATCAGACCATAGTGCAATGAAATTGGAGATCTAATAGCAAAAGAAAGTGAAAAAATTACATAAACACATGAAAATTGAACAACACACTTCTGAATAACCAATGGGTCACAGAGAAAATTAAAGAACTCAAACAATTCCTTCAATTAAATGACAGTGACAATACAACATATCAGAATCTATGGGACACAATGAAAGCAGTCTTGAGGGAAATTCATAGCAGTGAATACTCATATTAGGAAAACAGAGCAAGCCCAATTAAACAACCTGATGCTGAACCTCAAGCTTCCAGAAAAAGAAGAGCAGGACAACCCCAAAGCTCATACAAGGGAGGAAATTATAAAGATCAGAGCATAAATCAATACAATGGAGATGAAGAGAACGATAGAAAAAGTTAATGAAGCCAAGAGTTCATTCTTCGAAAGAATCAACAAAATTGGCAAACCCTTAGCCAACCTTATCAGGAAAAGGAAAGAAAAGGCCCAAATCCATGCAATTAGGAATGAAAAGGATGAAATTACAGTGGACCCACCAGAAATCCAGAGGATCATCAATACCTACTTCGAAAACCTATATGCCAAAAAGATGGAAAACACAGAAATGGACAGATTACTAGAGAAGTATGAATTACCAAAGTTGAATGAAGAAGACCTAAAAATTCTAAACAACCCAATACCAATCGATGAAATTGAAAATGTAATTAAAAACTTACCAACTAAGAAAAACCCAGGCCCTGATGGCTTCACTGCTGAATTCTACAAGACATTTAGAGAGGAACTACTGCCACTACTGTTTAAACACTTCAATGAAATTGAAAGGGAAGCAGTACTCCTGAATTCATTCCTCGAAGCAGAGAAAGACCCAACTGAAAAGGAGAACTATAGGCCAATCTCACTAATGAACATGGATGCAAAAAACCTTAATAAGATACTGGCAAATAGAATGCAGAAGATTATCAAGAATATCATACACCCTGACCAAGTGGAATTAATCCCAGGGATTCAGGGATGGTTCAACACACACAAATCAATCAATGTAATATACTATGTCAATAGAGCCAAGGACAAAAACTATATGATCGTCTCAATAGATGCAGAAAAAGCATTTGACAAAATCCAACACACATTTATGATAAAAAATCCTACAAAAAATTGGAATAGATGGTCTCTACCTCAATCTGGTAAGAGCCATCTATGAAAAACCAACAGCCAATATCATACTAAATGGTCAAAAACTGAAATCCTTCACACTAAAATCAGGAACAAGACAAGGATGTCCATATCACCACTCCTTTGCAATATAGTTTTTGAAGCATTAGCCATGGCAATTAGACAAGAGGAAGAAATAAAAGGAATAAAGATAAAAAATGAAGAAGTCAAATTGTCATTATTTGCAGATGACATGATACTCTATATAGAAGACTCCAAGAACTCCACCAAAAGTTTTCTAGACTTAATAACCAAATTCAGTAGAGTAGCTGGATAGAAGGTCAACACACAAAAATCAATAGCTTTCCTCTACACGAACAACAGACTCACTGAGACCAAAATAGGACAAACAATTCCTTTCATAATAGCATCAAAAAAACCTGAAATACCTAGGAATCAACCTAACGAAAGAAATCAAAGACCTCTTCTCTGAAAACTATAGCACTCTGAAAAGAAAGATTGAAGATGATATCAGAAAATGAGAAGACATCCCCTGCTCCTAGGTAAGATGGATCAACATAGTGAAAATGGCCATACTTCCAAAACTGCTATATAGATTCAATGCAATTCCAGTTGAAATCCCAGCAGCATACTTCATGGACCTTGAGAAAACAATCCAAAAATTCATTTGGAACAAGAAGAGACCCAGAATAGCAAAAGCAATTCTAGGTAACAGAGACATGGCAGGGAGTATCACAATCCCCAACTTGCAACTATAGTACAAAGCTACTGTGATAAAAACAGCATGGTGCTGACAAAGAAACAGACCTGAAGATCAGTGGAACAGATTAGAAGATGCAGAAACAACTCCAGACACACTCAACCATCTCATTTTGGATAAAGGAGCCAAACACATTCACTGGAGGAAAGATAGCCTCTTTAATAAATGGTGCTGGAAAAATTGGGTTTCAACTTGCCAAAGATTAAAACTAGACCTATATCTCTCACCATGCACTAAACTAAAATCGAAATGGATTAAAGATCTAAATATTAAAATAGAAACGCTGAATCGGCTGGAACAGAGGTTAAGTAGAACTCTTGAAGACATTGGTGTAGGAAAAGATTTTTTTATGAACAAAATCTCAGTTTCCCATGAACTAGCACAAACAATCAACAAGTGGAATCTCTTCTTATTAAAAAGCTTCTGCACAGCAAGAGAAACCACCAGCAGTGCAACCTTCTGCTTTGCACATTCTCTAAGACTCTGTTTTCCTTTAAATGTTAACAGAGTCTCTGGTTTTCAGTTGGTCACAAAGGTTCTGTTTGTCCTCTTAGTGATGTCATTCTTGTCCAGATGTGCCACAGTAAAGAGAATAGGCATCAAAATGGTGAAACTGCTCAACCCACAGGCATGTACTCAACGTTCTGAAAATTTTTCAGGAGCCCCATTTTCTCCCTGTCGTACACCTCTTCAGAATGAGGCTTGAACTCAGGTCCTTCAGATTATGAGACTGACACACTGCTAGGTATGCTAAGACGGCAGCTCATACTTTTCCAGAATGAAATGGTACAGTTTTGGATTGTGTAGTCTTTCAAATTATCAACCGAAAATGTACCTTCTTTTAGTTCAGATAACCAAAGTATTGGCTGTACAAAGTTGCTTAGGGTGGTTAGCCTCATCATCAATAGGTGAACTGCTGAACAGTTACCTTGCCTGCATCTGATAGTCTCTCTCTGCATACTAAGCTCCTGAAGAAAGCTCAGAAATGCTCTAAAGTAGATGTCAGATGTAAGGCCAGATCCTGTTCCGCCATTCAATTTCCAGACTTGTCACTATTATTTTTGTCATCCCAAGATCACATGATTTGAGAGCCTGTCAGTCTCTGTTTACAAAGGGAAGTTGTGTTCTTCATTTTTAATTAATTAAACAGTATTGGTTTTCAGGTTTCAGGCTACATAACAGAGCTAATGTTACTGAACTTAGCTTTTATAAAAACATAAAGACACAATAGATGTTAGAGCCTTATTATGAGTCTTACTGAAAATGTTCCTAGATGTATTACTGCCTTGAGGGAATCCTGGTTGTGAACTACTACATAAAATGTTCAGATTCACAGTCTTGCAAAATCTTTCTGAGTTGCCAGATTTCATTTGTTGCCTCACACATGAAATTAGTCCATTTTCTTGAGCATTGAGGTGTCCCCCAGCCTGGCTTTTCTGCCTAGAAAATGCCATTTTCGTAAAGAGCTGTCATGCTTCGTGTCCTTTGGTTTATGATTTAGCTCTTCGGGAAAACTGCAGGCTGCTCTTGCTCTCTCAGTTCTGGTGATATGTGTTTTTGTTTTATTAAATCTTTAAAATACTGGACTTGTTTTTTATGGCCTCCATATATTCTTTTGTTCTTCTCTTTGACTCTTTAGATCACATTTTTTTCTGCCCTTTGTAAAAACATTGGTGCCTTTCTGAAGAACACTGTAGCCTCCAGCACAGATGTATAGTACAGTGGAGGAATGTGTTGAGCCTACTGTTCCATCTGCTTCACTGATGGCAAGGTCAGAAGCCCCTCAGATATGGCTCTTGCCAGACTTGTCATTTGGTACAAATCAGAGAGGTCTCTACAGAATAAAAGTACCAAATAATGTGTGTTCCGGGTGTGGACAATTATGAATGAAACTAACTAAGAAACACTGTTAAGCAGAAGCAAGTTCTTATCCAGGTGTGAACTTGTGTGCATTCGAGCACTTGGCCACTTTATTCATAAGTAGCCTGATTCTTCTGATTCCAGGGCAGCTCTTCCTGGAGATACTGAAGAAGAGAACACCTGCAGCCACCTCTGAACTCGGGTGTCTCTCACTGGGCCAGTGCCCCAAGTCTTCTTGTGCACCAGTTCCTGCATTCTCAGGAACTATGCCACTTCATAGCTCTGTCCCTGCACAGAGGGGCCTCAAAATCTGGAATTAATCTTGAGTAGAACTTGGCTGCTTTGCTGATGTGAATCCCCAAATAAACCAGTCCATGACATCCAACTGAACTTTTTCACGTGCACACAGTATCTCACAGGCCATCCTGTACTGTTAGCTTTGGCAAGTACACTACAGCATGTAATAAATCATGGAAGGAAAAAGCTTTTGGCCTACCATGGTTCAGGCTGCTGTAATGTTAGAATACAGAAACCAGTTCTGTTTTTAGACATCCTTTTACTAACCAAACATTCATAATTTATGATTTCACTGTAAAATTCCTGCAACACTACACCAAAAGTAGTGCTGCCCTTTAATTAAGTGCTCTCGGTAGGAAAAACGTGGAACTGATGTGCCAAACATCTCTCTGTGCATGGTGATTGATAGTGATTACATCTTCATGAACCCAGCCTAAAGGTCTCTACTTCCTGATGGATGAAATAGTCTGTAAGACCACTTCCTGAGTCTGCCTGGCAGAGATCAGGTGCTGCTAACAAAATTGGAGATAATTCGGAAGCACAAATTAGAAATATTGAGGTTTTAAGCCTTCATCAGTCTGTGCTTTGTCACTAGTCTACTTGACTTTGTTCCTTGTTTCTGTGAGAACCAGTGACCAGATTTCATGCTGTCCTCGCACCTGGGTTATAATGCAGAGAGTGAAGCACTAGCTGAAGGACCTTTAAGGAATTCTAGTCTATTGTATGGATAATATTTAAGATTAGAATAAATGGATGAGAGCAAGTACTTCTGACCCTATCAGTATGTAAATAAAGAACATTATAGCCAGAGAAAATGTTAAGCTGTACCATTAAAAAAAAAAAAAAGATACCCTTTTTTTGTCTTTCTTTGAAAGTAGGTGAGTTTAATTTTTAGAATAATACCTTTTAACTCTTAAGAGACTAAAATCCAAGGTCAGGTATCCCTGGGTTCATCATTGTTTATACTTTGGTTTTATCTTTCATCAACTAAGTAATCAGGTCAGCTCCAGCTTCTAACACCTTACTGAAAGGTAATGTGGGTATATTTACTGTACCTGAAATTCTTCAGGTTCCTGGAAAGAAAGAGAACAGATCCATCTCAAGTAGCGACACTTGTATTAAAGGAGCTCTTTATTCTGTTTGCCTGCTTTCAGTCACAATGATAGCAATCAAATCAACACCTTTGTGCAATCCAGTCATTTCATCATCTTACCCATGCCTCCGAGGTGACATTTCTCTGGAGCTATGCTGATACTATATGTATATGTTATTTTCTGATGTTTTTGCAGATTTGGGCCAGGCTTAGTCATCTATTGGTACGGATTTATCCAGGAGCTGGACTGCAACCGGGAGAGGGGCATCCTGCTCAAAGCCTGTTTTCCCACAGACATTGTCACCTTGTGCCATGGCACTGCCTGACCCCAAAGATCCTGGAAGAGAAGCTGGGCGGAAGAGATGAATCCGGAAGCAATTTTACTTTCCTGCAGTGTAAACTCCTGGCAACATCTGCCCTGAACTTCAGCTGAACTCTTGCCGCATGGCCACACCACTACCTCTCTAGACAAACATATCAAGAGTTTCTGTTTTCCTTCATCCTTTGCTGATGCGAACAGCCAAGAACTACAGACACAACCCACTCGTTATCAACATTTCTGTCTCTGTCAAACAGTTAGTTTATAGATAGTCATAATCTTTCTTCCTTCCGGATGGTTTCTCCTTGTATAGTGAACAAAAGGAAAATGTGGAGACTGAAAGGTGTGATTTTTCAACTCTCCTCCCATTACCGAATCACCTTCTCTTTTTTTTCCCTTGAGCCTCCCTTTATCTTTTCCCCCTCCCCTTTGTCTTCATACATGGTTTCAGATCCCCAGTAGCATTGTCATCATGGAATAACCTAGAACAAACCTAGAGGAGCTGAAGATGTGAAGCTGGAACCGATTTCCACTTTCCACCTGTGGGGCTTCAGCCTACCTGGATTGCAGCCTGAGCTGCCCTCTGGCCCTGTGCAGTCTTTGCAGTTTCCCGACTTCTTTGGCACTAAGCCAAATGGCAAAAATACACTGGATGAGAATTTCCGCTTTCGATAAGGCATATTTGGACACCAAACATTTTACATTTATCTCCTTTACAAGTATTAGTTATGTCTGGAAACCACACTCTGGCTTGGGTGCTAAGGGAAGGGATTGGAACTAACAGTCCATGCTGTGTAGAGTTTATCTTTAAACGTAACTAGTTGTCAGTATTATGCTAGCCAGTATTTTTATAAGTAAAAAAGCACATTCTGTAGTACACTGCTTTGTATCTGCATTTCATAGTAGATAATTATAGAACACTCAAATAATTTAGACATTAGAAATGTTTGGCTTTGAATGAATTAAATGCACCAGAAATAAACCTAGGGAAATTTTTACATAAGCAAAATAAAGTAATTTTATATTTGTTCACACTAATTTATTCACTTCTATATCCTACAGACCAGACTTCAATCGAAAGGAAAACATGAATAAATTAATTATAAATATATCTTTTGAGGAATTAAAAATTATCTATTTCAAAGAACGTATTTAGAAAAATATTTGTCTCCATGCTTAGGAAACATAACTTTTTATATTGTCAAATAAGTGATTTTGTAAATATTAATAAAAATCTGGCTTCTAAGTACCTGTGTTACACAGATTGCTTTATTCTATCAAAAGACTAATTTGTTACTGCTACTTTGTTTATTTTATATATAAGAAAGTTTGTAGAATTCTGCCTGTTGTTCTTCCTTTGTGTTTGTGTGTTTTTTGAGAGAGGGCCTCGCTCTATAATTTAGGCTAGGGCCGGGGATTTAGCTCAGTGGTGCTACAGCCACCTCACAACCACAGTTTGATCCCAGGTACTAAAAAAAAAAAAAAATCAGAAAATATAATTTAGGCCAACCTGAAACTCACTATGTAGTCCAGGCTGGCCTGAAACTCGAGGTGATCCTTCCTACCTCAGCCTCCTGAGAGCTGGGATTACAAGCATGTGCTACCACAGCCACCTGTTCTTCCTTTTAAAGGACATAAACATGGGGCCAGGGATTTAGCTCAGTGGCACCACGCCTGCCTTGCAAACTCAAGGTCCTGAGTTTGATCCCTGGTGCTGAAAAAAAGAAAAAAAAAGGACATAAACATATTGGGTCTAAAACAGGATTTTAACTCTGAAGTGAGACTACATTAAACTGCAAGAGAGAGGAAGAAGATGAAATGGTAAAGAGGTGTCAAGTAAATTTCCATTTTCAATGTAAAATTCTTTGTGCAGGTTTTATAAGTGAGATAGAAGGATTTGAAACTACTAGTAAATTGCCTTGATACACACACATTTTAAACAGAAATGTTCTTAAAATTGATTTCTAGGCATGCTTGAAACTGCTTTTTTTCCCCCTTAGGAAAAACTTACATTTATCTGATGTTGAAAATCCTGTTAAACCCCTGTCAAGGATTTGTTTGTTTTACATTAAATAAATTTATGATGAGCAGGCACAAATAAATTAAAAAATAAAAATGGTTCTTGGATTTTGTGTTTATTCTTCTACCTGGAGCCCTGACATAATGTGTTGTGAGAAGGCACTGGTGTTTCCTGGCAAAGTCACCTCCAGTTTATGAATAAAGTGTTACAATTTGGCCTTTAAAAGTGAGAAAGAAACTGGCAGTAAATATACATGCTGTAATGTAACAAGTGACTCAAAAGTAAGCTTTTTCCCACACAAAAACTAATGTGATTATTATATTGACTACATTTGAATTGGGGTATGGGAAGGTAGAAAATAAAGTTTCCAAATTGGAAGCTTAAAGCCTCCTTATATTTTCTTTTATTTTAAAAATACTTATCTGTGTTTCATCGCTATATGTTGTTTGCTTGTTTGGGTTTTTTATTGTTGTTTGGGTTGGGTTTGGGGGGGGGGTTAAACAATATAGTCTTGGAAGATAGACATGGATGACAACTTATATTTATTGCTTTCATCATTAGAACATTAACATGAAAGCCAAATCTTGTTATATGGAGCATTCTGCATACTATGTGCACAAATTGCGCCATGCTAAGAAGCAAAAAGGAGTGTGTAAAACATAACTCTGAATGCTGTTCTATCCTGTGTGCAGAGGGTGCCGAAGCATCTGCTCTCAAACACAAGAGATGCATAGGAAGTATGGGCAAGGATTGGCTCAGAGCAGAGCCGATCCAGTACTGACACTTAGGGTGACTCCATGGACTCCTTCCCATCGTCCTCACCTCCTCCCCCAGAAAACAATAAACAATTGAGAATCTTTTTGCTTTTGCCTTCTGGTGAGGTATGTTAGCTCTTCAGAATTCTCCTACGCTCACATATAAAAGGTAAGGTTCAGGGGTCTAGAGTACAAAGTGGACCTCCAGGGGAAATAATTTTCTTTTAACCATACGTGTGTGTACCTGCTCATTATCTGTAAGGCTGGATTTCACCCTGGAAAAGATGATAAACTGTTTGTCTTTGGGGGGTGCGTTAACTCATGCAAGCCACCAGAGGATAGCTTAGAGCACTGATGAGGTAATCTACTAAATGGTCCCTGGTGGGCCACCATAATTAATGCACAATGCCAAAGTGAACAGTTAATTCACTCGCCTCCCGCTAGAGAGCAACACCCATTGTTTCCATTCCTTTTTGAAACCAAGATGGCTTAGCTGTTTGCTCTTTTCAACCTGCTCCCATCGATGGACGTGGTGTTTCAACTGAATTAAACCTTCATTGCATTCCTGTTTCTTGCCTTAACTGTTCCTTTCTTCCTGGTCCTCTTCCCCTTCACTAGCCTTTGCCAGTTTCCTTCCACATGGGTGTGCACTGTGTATTTCTCACTTCTCGGGCTCTTTTTCTCACTAGAAAATGATCCAAGGGCCAAAATACGTAGCATCTAAATCCTGGTGCATATATTGGGGGATGGGGATCAATTGGCTTAATCTCTTTAGGGATGAGCAAAACCCAGGCATCCTTCATGTGCCAAAATTTTTAAATGCATAAGTGGCACCTGTAGGATCATAAAACTTTTAACTAAGGTCATAAGACTTTACAGGGTTAAATATGGTATGAGGTTTATGCCTTCAGTAAATGTTTTTATCAATGCAGGGAGCCAACAAAACATGCAAGGATTTTAGAGCTGCTTTTCAGCCTAAGTGATGGTGTTCAGCTACTTAAAATTATGAATTAAAGTAGTACAATGTCTGTATGATTTAGAGAATTTCTCAGCCTGTTTATCATGGAGACAGCGTCCCACTGTCCATGTGATCTGATGGACTAGATTGCCTCAGAGTAACTATTTTATACCAGAAACTCAAGAGAAAAGACTCCCAATGGGTACCTTTTTTTTTTTTGGAAGGGGGAGGGGGTTGGGGTTAAAGAACAAAGAAAACTTTACTAGAGAGGAAACTAAAAGGCAAACAATGGGAGTTTGCCTGCAGTGTCCCCATTTACAGAAAAATGCCCATCTAAAACCTGTCTGAGTGACTCTCCACTTAAGGCATGTGACAAGTTTGGGTCATCTAATCAGAATTGAAAACTAACCTTCCTTTACATAGTAAAAATTATCTGAACCTGTTTTATTAAGAATGTGCCTGGATTCCAAAGATTAAATAAAATGGAATTATGAATTAAATAATACCCAGCTTGGATTCCCCTTGCATTTTTTACCTTCCTGCTATTGTTTTACATAAGGCTGTGGGACAAAGAGCCACTTAGGTCAAGCACTATAAATTACAGTTTTCGTACAATAGTAATCCACTAAAATGATTTCAAAGCCTGATCAAAGTACTTCAAAAAGACTTCTAAAACTTTTCCACCATCCAGGGCTGGGGACAGGCTCATTTGATGCCTTCATTTGTTTTAGTATAGCAAAAGCTCAATCTTAATGTCAGACCTACTTTATATAAAATCTAACTCAATGATTAAATAAATTCAACTTGTCTTTATTGTTCCATGTGTTAGTAAAAGATTTACGTTTCCATTCAGTTAACTAGGACAACTAAATATTAAGAGCCACTTGTAATATAAGGAAAAGATACACATAATAGCATTTTAAAATAAGCATTAACTTATTGATTAAATATGACAGTATTGTGTTGTGGCATTTGTTAAGGATATCTAACCCTTGCGCGTAGAAAAAAGGTCTCTGGATTTATTTGGCATTTTAATAATAATCATATCAATGGATGCTTTTAATTTTCAGCCTTTGTCCTTCACCTGGATTTATCCGGAACAGTCTCTTGTCAGGCAAAGATGATGGGAAGTGCCCTAGTGATTGCAAAGCCAAGCAAATTTTGGGCCCACCATATATAAAGTGAGTGTGGACGGCAGCAACAATGTCAGGCTCAAAGAAGAACCCATGGTACTAAGTCAGGGCAATTTTTATTTTTTAAAAGGGAGGTCATTTTGAAATGCTGACATGAAATATAACAAAGTCAATTAAGTAGTAACAATTGAAGTTCAGAGTTTAATTGAGGGCCAAACATGAAGCTGATGACCATTAACCTAAAACAGTCATTAATTCCCCTGGAAACTGCCATGGTTAAAGGCATCTCTAGACTAACTGGCACTTTTTTCTTTTAAAAATGTCTTTTGTCATTTTTACATTCAGAAACAATTCAGTGAATCTATAGTAGACTTTCTGTATTTTTTAAGTTTCAATTGTGATTCTTTTGTAAGACAAGTCAAAATTAGGTAAAACTGCCATTTTCTGCATAAACCATAGTGTTTTAAGTAAACTGAAAGATGTACTTTATTTACTTAGTATTTATCTTAATTGGGACTTGTTTCTGTACTGGTTTAATGCAAGATTTTTTATTAGATTATAAATTCCATGAGAGTATAAACCACATTTTACTTCATTCACTCTGTATTTTCCTGTACCTAACAGATTTCCTAGTATAGAGCAGTTGTTCAATAAATATTGACTAAATAAATGATTATTAAATGTATATTTAAAATGTTCTTACTAGATTACACTAAGCAAATAACTGGAATCTTTGGTTTCCATTTTCTTAAAAAATAGGTGTATTTACTGGAATCAAAGAAAAACATCCCATATGTTGAGGTTAAAGAATTAATTACTTTAGAAACCATCAAAATCTGAAATAAAGCAAATTTATAGAGAATATTTTAGTATCCATACTTAGTTCTAAGGGGAATTCATAGACTGTATTGCATATGCTTTAAAATTAGCCTAAGAGCATTATTGTTTATCCACTAAATTGCTAAATGAGAAGCTTAAATATCTTATCTTCAAAGGCTTATCTTTTATCTTTATATTTCTACTTTAAAAATAGTTTACCTTAAAACCATGTGAGGCCTCAAATCAGTGTGTTTCACTCACCAGTTCTGGGATATTCAGTGGAACTATTAGATTAATTGCAAATACTACTTCTAACTGCTCACTTTTGTAATGCTAAAATGATGACAAGTATTTCCTGCCCAGAGAAGTGGTTGGTGGCTTAGGAAAGAAGGGTTCTTTGGTCATTTGCCAGCAGGATCCGACCTTTGGAGGGACACTGTCCAGGAACTTCTCAGTGGGTGTTTCCCTTGTTAGTCATTAATTCCTACTATATTATCATTTGAAAGCTAAAGGCATTTGGCATATTTCCTCATATTTTAGGAACTTGTAATACAAAAAGTACTGAAACTTCACATTTCTTCTTTGCCAGTTTCCCAGGGCTTCATCTCTTGGGACTCTTTGGTACGTGATTTCTTCTTTGAACATCTGCAGAGAAATGACCCCAATACAGGTATCTGTGACACCAGGTACTCTTTGACTCCATGCATAACCCTATCTTGTATTTCTAACCATAAGGATACTTAAGGCACAAATGTTTATTGAATCCCTGATTTGTATTTAGAAGTACCATACCTGAGGTGCTGTGAATTTTTAAATGCAATAAAAGTTCACTCTTGGAGAAAAATAATTATTACTTGTCAAAATGGAAAAAAAAAAACCAAAAGATTTGGAAATTTCAGAAAAGACAATCAAAATGTGAAACAGAAAAAGGGAAACGTGATGCTTTTAGTAAGATTTTTAACCATAGATTTTATTCAGCAAATAGTTTTATATTTGCTTATAGTGGCAGAATTCACTGCTATTGAGAAGGATTCTGAGGCCAAGTTCAGCTCAGCAGGAAATAAGTTTATGGTCAGTTATGGGCACTAGTCTTTGAAGTGGGTAATGACCACATGGATGCCACATATTTTCCATTCCTGCCCTGAACCATTCATTTCTAATGCAAATATGAGTAAGTTCTAAGCATTTGGAACAGAATTCATAACTGTTCACTGACCAAGTAATAAAACAATCAGTAACATTTCCCATGGTTCTGAAACATCAAGTGAGATGCCTGTTCATGGCTAACATCTATCTACAATTCAGATAAGCCAAGTATATTGATAGGAACATGATTTGAAAACACAATACACACTAAAAAAGCAGAGAAAATTATTTCAGTAAACTAAAGGCCTACAAGTTAAGTGATATTATTGATGAGAAGAATTGAGTGTCTATATTATTATTGATGAGAAGAATAGAGTGGCTCTCCGTAAAGATTCTGAGACTTGGGGATTATCTTACCTTAGATGCCTTTATATCTTCCCCAGTTTGGGGGGGGAGGGGGTTGGTTTTTGTTTATTTCCGTTTTTACCCCAAAGTAGAGTTGTAATTCAAGGTCAGTGGCAGATTCTTGTCTTTTCTATTTCATGGCCTTCTTATCATCTAGCTATCAGTTTCCTTCTTTGCATTTTATAAGGTATTGTTACAGTTTGTGTCTAGATGTCTCCCCAAAGCCTCATGCAGTCATAGGTGGGGCTTTTTCAAAGGTGGATGAATCTAGAGTGTATGATTGGTTGATGGTGTAATGCTAGGATTAAAGGTGCTAGGATTAAGGGTGGGTAATTGCTAAATCAGTCCACTGATTAGTTTGGCACTGCCCTAATCCTGGTAGCCAAGACAGAATATAAAAAGAGCAGGAAAAAGCTGCTAGGGTCCTTCACTTGCTTTGCTACCTTCTGTTCGGCTATTACTCCTGTTTCTCCTCTGCAATCCCTGTCTGCCCTGCCACCCTGCCTTGGAGCCAGCGGATTAGGGACTGAAACCTCTACAAACTGGGAGCTAAGTAAGCCTTTCCTCCTTTAACTTTGGGTGCCAAGTATTTTGTCTCAGCAATGTGAAAAGTATCTAAGACAGGTATTGATTGTTTATTTATAATATTGGTTTAAAATATGCTCCCATCAAAAGCACTAAAATATTTTCAAGGATGAAGAAGATAAGTATGCTTTATATACTAATGTGATTTTTGTTAATACGCTTGCTGTTAAGCCATAAATAATTTTCCTAAAACCTTTTAGTTGTATCAGTTTATTCTGGTAGCTAAAATAATGACAATTACTGTATGTGGAAAATTAGTAGGTAAAAATTTTAAAGTATTATGCCTTGTGCTAATTTGCATAGAAGAATCCATTTTGCTTTTTTGAGTTACAATTTTTTAAAGTTTTTCAATTAATGAAAACAACAACAAAACATAATAAAGGATAATTAAAAAGCAGAACAATGAAAAAATGGTGAAGCAGACATGAGTACATTATGTATTAATAGAAAATCAGACTTTGGGTGAATTATATTCATCATACTTGCTTCTCCACTATCCTTTAAAGTGATTCCCAGTGATAAAGAGGTTACAATGGCAGATTGGGGCCTGAGATGAAGGGAAAAAAAACAGGTGGGAATTAAATGTTTAGTCAGCTCCTTGACAATTTCCTATGAGCTATGCAGAAAGAAAAATTGAGCTTTTGGCAAAGTTGAGACAGATTTGAGTCATAGCCTCAGAATTTTAGAATTAGAAGGTAGCAGAGGCCTCATTTTACAGAAATTGAAGACTAGAGAGATCAAATGACTTGTCCTACTTAATGAGAGGCTGAATCAGAATCTACCTCCTACCCTCAGTCCAGCGTCTTTTCTTCTATAAGGTTAATAATTTTTTTTTTTGGTACCGGGGATCGAACTCGGGTCCTTGTGCTTGCACAGCAGGCGGCGAAACCACTGAGCTAAATCCCCGGCCCTATGGTTAATAATTTTATTTCTGAGAAAATTTCCAATACCATAATTTATGTTTACAATGTATGAAGTAAAAGGCCATGGTATCTATTTTCATCAACATTCTTGGACCTTAAACAGAACCTTGTTTTGGCACTGCTCCTGACCTCCTTATGTCGAAGGTAGAGATCAACTGGGTTTTTAGCAGAAATAGTTTTTATTTCATTTTTGTCCTAAAACCCTTAACATTTGGTGACAACTCATTTCTTTACATTGTTGTCTAGACTAAGGATGTGCCACCAAGCATGAATTTGAAGACGTTTTTTCCCTCTGGGCAATTTGCATATTAATTTTATTTTTCTTCCACTGGAGATTTTTAAAAAGTCTCCACAAATGTTATGCTTACCATCTTCCTTCATGGAAGGAGAAGATAATATTTAAACCTACTGATCATCACCAGGAGTAACTAGCATGTAATATTCTAGAACCATAGCCAAGAGATCTTGGTGCTTTGACAACAAGGCTGGAATCCTTCTCTTTCCAACTATAAACAACCAGACTTGCTTCAGTTTCTTCATTTGTAAAATTGAAATAATACCTATCACACAGGACTGTTGTGAACATTAAATAAGATTAGTCCTTAATACATCATAAATCACAGCTCTAAGGAAACTATTGTCATATTATAGTTTTATATATTAGTTACTAATAAATTACTGTTACCATAGAATCCATTTAATAAAATATATACCTTATTTTAAAACTATTTTCTATGTTCGTATAAAAATCACTGTCAGGTAGTTTGGCTTATTATTGCTTTTTCTAACACTCATTTAGGGAAAAAAATTCCCAAAAGTTAAGAAACAAGCAGAACAAGATCCTTGTTTGAAGGTGAGGACATGTCAAGTTGATTGTATTTCCAGACAGATGTCTTGTTGAACATTCTTCTCTTCAGAAGAGGAGCTCAGAGGCAGTGAGCTCATGTTTCTTTTGATGGTGACTGAAGCCATAAATACCACTTCAGTGGTCACACAATGCAGAAACCAAGTAGTACCTACACTATCTGATGGCCCAAATCCTCTGGGCACTAGATGAGCTCCAAAACGTGCATGACTTTGTCATGACAGAAAAGCTTTCTTTTTTTTTAATTTGGTACCAGGGATCGAACTCTGGTCCTTGCGCTTGTGCAGCAGGCAGTAAAACCACTGAGCTAAATCCCCAGCCCCAGAAAAGCTTTCTTTAAAGAGATTGAAATTCCCTTACAGCCAGAATCGTGGAAAGAACTAAGTTTGCAAACCAAAACACCACTGTACTTTCTCTGAGCCACTGTTAACTCAGTGAAAGAAAGCGTAAATGCTCTTTAAATTTGATGTTTGAAAAAACAAGGTAGAGGATAAGGAATTTAGGGAAATTTCTAGTTTGTCCCCGATAACACTCTTTGGGGTGGTTTTTTAAAATGTGTCTTTGGCCAGCATGCCACTCTTAAACTAAACCTCATTAGATCACAGGAAGTTGAACAGTTCCTAACCAATTGAACAAATATTGGTGCTTCCCTCACAAAACAGGCCAGTCTTAGATGTTGGAGACAGATTCTGAATCAGCTTCTCTTTGGCAGCTGAAAGCACTGCAACAATGTTGGGCAGGGAAAGACTCCTTTCATCTGGGGGCTTCAGAGTATTTTGCAAACAATGAACCTAAGCTTCACAGCACCCTTGCTAGGTAGATGAATGCTCTTATGTCCTTTTCTGAGAATCTAACAAATTTAGCTTTCCTTCTTATTGAAGTTGCTTATTATTTTGCAACAAAAAAGGCGACAAAAAAAAAAGCTTGTTCTGAAAAGGCTACATGATTTCTCTATTCATAATAAGTGACATTTGGAATCTGAAAAATATGTTTAAATATTAAAATGTGTGCCCACCCAATCATGGAAAATAAATCGTAGCGTGAATTGCCTAGTATTATGATTAAGATCTAAAATGTCCCCCAAAAGTCTCATGTGTTCAGAGGTGGGGCTCTTAGAAGGTGACTGGACTGTGTGACGGCTGTGCTCGTCAGTGGGTTCATCCCTGGACCAGTTTATAGCACAATAACCTGTTAAGGGAGGGGTCCACTTGGAGTAGGCGGGTCCCTGGGGCCTGCCTTTGGCAGATATGTCTCACTCTGGCTCCTTCTTCCTCTGCTTCTGGCTACCACCACAATGTGAACAGTTTTCGTCTGCCACACCCTTCTACAGGAGCCAGCCACCCATGGACTAAAATCTCTTGAAACTGTGAGCCAAAATGAACCTCTGCTCCTTTACATTGCAAGTGTTATTTTGTCCTTGCAACACAAAGCTAACACACCCAGACTGACCAATTAACATGCAAAAGATGGCTTTCTACGGGTGCTGGTGATATCTCTTAATTAGTGTTAATTAGTTGATATCTCTTAATTAGTGTTAGTTAATTGGAAAACAAAAATGCTGCAGTGACCTATCAATACAGAGATTCCCTTGGAATCTCTGTCCACACTTCCATCTTCATTGTGGGGAAAGAACGACTTAAAGGAAAGTAGCGTTATACATTACTAAAGTTTCATGGGGCTTCAATGACCCCTTCTCTTGCTGATCTATTATTGCATAAATTAGGAAAGGGAAAATTGAAGAAGGCAAAAACTCATTTTCTTTTTTAGTAAAAGTTTAACAGAACTAATAGTCCTTGAGGATAATTTTGAAGCGGGCTCCTTTTGCATGGTAGACTGCATGGTGTAAAGATAATTCAGGCTCTTTCTATATCTGAATTTGTAATTTTCAAATTAATTAGCATTTGACTCAACCTGACATCACATCTGTTAAAAACATGAAGCCTGACACAAACTTTCCTGAAATGTCTTGATCTGATTATTACCTCACCTTGATTTAAGTTTATAACACAGTGACATCAAATTATACAGAGTGACCAAAACATTCATTCTTCTAGCCCATAAGTGTTTGGAGATATAATGAGGAAAAGGTTTCTTAACTTCTGTGGAAACCATCACTCCCCATGGGCTGGAACAGGAATCTTTCCAGAAACAGCCTGATTGCAGGCCTCCCCATATAGGTCAGAAGTCGATATGACCACCCTAGGAGGACTGAAGTCGGCTCCAGAGCAGCTCGTAAACCCTCGGAATGAAATCTCAGAGAATTCATTGTTACACAGTGAATAAAATTCAATCTCTCCCTCTCTTCTCTCTCTCTCTCTCTCTCTCTCTCACACACACACACACACACACACACACACACACAACTTAATCCTTTCTAACAGAATGGAATTTTAATCAGGAACTTGAAGAAAATGCTTTAGTATAACCCATGGAGACCGGGCCAATAATGAGGAGGCAGTACCATCTTAGTTGGTAAAAATAAACAAACAAACAAAAAACTCTATTGTGAGGTTTCAGAGAAAGCCTGTCTTCCCTGATAATAGGGAAGGAAAATCCCCTTTCTGTCATCCCTTTCTTTTAACATTAGGGTAGAACATTGAGAGCTATGGTGGTCATCTGTGACCCTGCAGAGAAGGCTAAGAAATCACCAGAAACCACCTGAACTGCTGAGTCCATGTTAGTACTGCTGATCCTTACCATATAAGCCACCAGGAACTCATCTTGTTTCAACTGTTATTCACTAGACCTTATGTTACATTCATCCCAATGTACTCCTGACAAAGGAATCTTGTAAATTACTTGAATAAGGCCCTTGGTAATTTCTCATCCTGCCATATGGGAGCGATATTTGAAATGTCTAACAGAGTTATTGATTGCTCAAAACATATCCAGAGACACAGGTCCCTAAGCAATCTAAATTCTAAGAGGGGTAATTCACTTTAGAGAACAGACAAACCCATCAATGTATTATGCAGCACCCCAGTCAAATGCATTATATAGGGATTCTTTGAAAATCTGTCATGTCTGCACCAGAGTTGAAAGGACATTATTATTCATATTGACAGCATAATTTAAAAATTAGTTATGGAGCTGGGCATGGTGATGTAACCCCAGCTCTTGGACGGCTGAGGCAAGAGGATTGCTGCAAGTTCAAGGCCAGCCTGGGCTGCATAATGAGCTCAAGGCCAGCCCAAATTACATAGTGAGACCCTGTATCAAAAAGCAAAAAAAAAAGTTATGAAGAGTAAAGGGGCCCTTTTAGAGAACCATGAAAACAAATCCTTTGCAATATATGCAATCATTTTGGAATAACCATTCCCCCCCGCACCCTCTTCTCACACACAACAGAACATTGTTTTCATTGAATTATTCAATTGAATTATATTGTCCAAGTTCTCTATTTTCCAGCACATTTAAAATATTGCAATGATAAAGGTTGTCCCTACTCTGCTAAGCACTTAATATGTGTCTAATTCAAACAGATATGATTATCTATTAAAGAGGAGATAGAGCCTAGTCATGATACCCAGGACCATTGGTGGCAGATATCTAGGTTCTAATTGTAGATCCAGCTCACACAAGCTGTCTGCATTTAGGAAGTTACTTGGCCTCTTTGGTGCCACATTTGTCTCATTTATAGCAATAGAGATAATAAGTCCTCCTGCATACATGTTGTAAAGATTAAAGTATTTAATATATGTGGAATACTAATAACAGAACCTAGACTCAGTAAATAATTGATAAATGTTATCAATCACTAGTACCCTTTCCCCAGATAGGATCATTGAAGCTCACACAAGTTAAGTGACTTGTCCAAATTTTTCCAGCCAGTAAAAGATTTGAACAGTCATTTTGCCATGAAGAGATATGCCATATAAGTACATGAAAAGAAGCCTGACATCATTAGTCCTTAGTAGTATCAATGAGATACTACTATGCACCTATTAGAATAGTCCATACAAAAAAACTGATATTATAAAATGTTGAAGAAAGATATGGAGCAACTAGAACTCTCATATATATAGCCAGCCAATGGGAATGCAAAATGCTATTTTGTTAAACAATTGGTCAGTTTCTTATAAAATTAAATACAGTTATTGTATAACCCAGGAATTCTTTTAGTCATTTACCTACATGAGATGACAAATAATCTCACAGAAACTTCTCTGCAAATATTTATAGTGCTATTCATGAATGCCAAAAGCTAGAAATGAACAAAAAGGGAAGTAATTATTAATACATACCATGACATGGATATATCTACAGAGAATTGTAAGAAGACCCTACCTTCAGACTCAAATATTATACACTATATGATGCAATTTATACAATATTCTTTAAAAAGACAAAAAGTACAGGGACAGAAATCAAAGCAATAATTGCCAGGAGTTGAGCTGGAGAGGAGGAAATTAACTACAGGGTCCAGAGAGGATGTTTTAGGATGTTGGCAATATTCTCTAAATTCTTGTGGTAGTTACACAATGCATAAATTTCTCAAAATCCATAGAACTGTCCAAAACATGATGTACTCTTTGTAAATTTTACCTCAATAAAACAAAAAAGCAAATAAATGTAAACTTTTCAAAATAGATTAATACTATTTCAAATGAGATTTTTAAATTTTGGTAATATTCTGACAGTATATAAGTTAAGCTTTTTCCTGATTCAACTTACTATTCTATAAAATATTAACTATATCATCATACTAATTGAACTCAAAGTAGGTATATACTATTTATAGGCAAAGGGGGCCACTGAGCCAAAATTTAGAAGAATAAATTGTATTCAAGCCAAAATAAAGAAAAAATATATCCTGCTTCTCAGCTTTGGGCAAAATATTTATTCCACACAATTCAACAAGTAATTATTTGGCATATGTTACTTTAATCTATAAATTGGGCCATTTTACAGAATTTTTTTTTTTTTTTTTTTTTGGTACCAGGGATCAGACTCCCGACCTTGAG
Organism: Heterocephalus glaber; assembly: GCF_053883595.1. NCBI lineage: Eukaryota > Metazoa > Chordata > Mammalia > Rodentia > Bathyergidae > Heterocephalus > Heterocephalus glaber. Next base: position 7,804,006 of record NW_028258163.1, on the reverse strand, counting down.
CTTGCACGGCAGGCACCGGAACCACTGAGCTAAATCCCGGCCCTTTACAGATTTTAAAGACACTAGATAGCCATTCTAGATTCCCAAGTTTAGATTACTTCTGAGTATGTTTAGAAATGCCTTCATGACATTACAGAATGTACTTCTAAGATAATATCTGGTGCAAAATAAGTAATAACTATTAGCTATCTTATTATTTAAATTTCCCCCACCCACCATTATTATCAAAGCTTAATAATATGTTGTAGTTGTCTTTGTTACTTACCCAGAAATGTTTCACCAGCACAGCCACACCCTTTCTTGTCCGGCTTTGCTTTTGTCTGGCGGGCTGCTGTCCCCCACATGGCCACGTATTTCCTAAGGGGAAAAGAAATGTGCCAAGGGGCACGTTGTAATTACTGTAAGGCAGTCATGGTGCTCCTCTTTCCTCACCAGTGCTTGATACTGCAAGGGCATATGATGCAATTCACACCAAAGGAAAATGAGAGAAAGTCTGCTGGAGGGCTTCCGGAAAAGCTTTTCCTTGCTGATCAAGAATCACAAAGGCAGAAACTGTCTCTTCTGCCCTTGTTGTGGTTGCATCTGATAGGGTACATGAACAGCTACAGCATCTGGTAACCAGTTGCAAGCCAGACTGCAGAGCAGCAAAGAGAGAAAAATGGAAAAGCCCAAGGTTCTGAGGCTATCACTGGATCCTAGAACTGCCTTGCTTCCACTTCTCCACAATTTGAGGTCATGGTTTTGGCTCTTTTAGCCAGATGGGTCCAGGTTTTCCGCTATTTGGAGCCAAAAACATCGTAATTGTTACATGTACTTACAGAAAATACTCTGTTTTCCACGGGATAGCAGGCAGGAACTAAGATCACAGAAAAGCAGGGCCCGCACATTTATGCTCTAGACCTTCAGCATATAGAATAATATTTATTTTATTGATGAAAACTAAGGGTTAAAATATCAATCTAAAAATGATAATAGTAAAAACTGGATGGAAGGTATATGGCAACTCTACTATCTTCACAACTTTTCTAAAAGTCTAAACTTTTAGAAGATTACAAGTTTAATAGAGGTTAAAAATAACAATAAATTGGGCTGGGGATTTAGCTCAGTGGTTTCGCTGCCTGCCTCACAAGCACAAGGTCCTGAGTTCGATCCCTGGTACCAAACAAAACAGTAAATTTAACAAAAAATGTGTGTTTTAAAGTGTGAAGTGCATTTGCATAACAATATTTTATATGTAAACAACTTCTATGGCAAAAATCTCTCCCTTTATGGTCATTCTCATGCCTATCCATACAGAACTAGAGCACTTGCTAAACATGTGCAGGGGTGCAGCAATTACTGTGACCACTCTGTAGATAAGAAAACAGCCGTACTGGAGAGGTGAAGTGAACTGCAGGAGGTCACACACTGATCAATGACAAAGCCAAGCATAGCACAAGTCCCCCATAAAGACAACTTTGTTTTTTTCCTTTCTCCCCCTGACAGGCAAGAATTTTTTTTTTACACAACCTCATGGACAAAGGAAATTTTCAACTTGGTGGAAACTATTCAATCTGGTACCACAGTGGTAATTCAAAAATCTATAAGATGAGGAATCTGATTTTTCTCACTTAATTTTACATAACTTGAAAATCAATTCATTGAGCAAAAGACTGTTAATATCCCAAATATCCCCAAATGCCTTGACTTTCACCAAATCTTAGCAAGCTGTGGTACACTTACAGTGCGCTTCAACTCAATAAAAAGCAAATGTCCTTTATGCAAATCTATTTCTTAAATAACTCATTTATTAGAATAAACTTATAAACTGGGAAAAATTATCATGTATCTCTTTCAACTTGTTTCTTCCATGTGAAACATTCTGATTTTGAAAGGTATTAGTTTAAATTTTTGTACATAAATTACGGGATATGATGAAGCCTGATCTGAATATAATGCAGTGGAGGTAGGGGCTGTGTAAAAACTTTGCTTTTCGTCAAACTGGGACACCAAGTCTTTTTTGATATAAAAAAGGGTAGAGGTTAATATCCATAAGGAGGGTATAGAGGCAAATAATTAAATCTAGAACATTAGTAATCTCACTCAGCAAAAACAAAACACCAGTAGATCATACCAGAGACCAAAAAGGGCTCTCCCAGGGCCGGGGATTTAGCTCAGTGGTTTCGCCGCCTGTTGGGCAAGCGCAAGGACCTGAGTTTGATCCCCAGTACCAAAAAAAAAAAAAATGAAGGCCTCCCCCCATGATGGGCATTTCCAAAGGAGACCGACAGCTGTCACTCTGTCATGATGGACAGCTCAACTGATCACAAAGTACACTGATGGAAGGTTGCCCAGGGACTCAAGGATAACTTTGTATTGACATAGTCATGATCCATGATTAGACCAATGGACTCAAGAGTAGGGGGGCATTTACCCCAGAAGACATACAGTAAAAGGATATTAGAACCTTTGTTTGCTTTTCAGTCTTAAGAAAAACTTAGTTGTACTAATATTTAATACATTTCACAGATTCTACCAGTATTTCCCAATGTTACCAAGTAAATATTAATAACATGAAGCAAGTTGTAAAGAAACATACATAGTTTAAGAGAGTGTACACAATTTTTCCCCTGACATCAGTATGTGATCAATCACAGCAAAACTCTGTAGGTAGTGTGTAAGTCTATCCACACTCATTTAAAAGAAATTACACAATGCCTTTGACAAATATATTGATCTGCTGTGTCTTAAGTACTTGCAAGGGACATGCTCACTTTTAACAGGTTTGCTATTGTAGTCTGGGCACAACAATCAGCAAAGCATACAACAGTCAAAGTCTGATGTGCCATTCCAGAAAGACCTAGATATTGCATTTATAAAATTAATATATCACCCCACAGAAGAGTAAAAATAAGAAACCAACTAATGTTGCAATGCTTTTTAATTTCCCCAGATCACAGCAGGCACTGTCCTATTCACTGATTTGTAGAGGCGTGATGACACACACTAAAATGGAAGACAGGATATAAATAAGTAAACCAATAAAGGTTCATGTCAGTTTTAAATAATGATAAGTGCCAGGGAGAAAGGAAAATAGAGAGATATGACAGATGAAAAAAAGATAGGGGAGGGGAGTACTTTATGTGCTTGAAAAAAGTGATGTAGGCAAAGACTTAGATGTCTTGGGTCAACTACTCTGGTACAGGGCTAGCATCAGTGAGGCCCAAAGACAGTCTGTGCTGCTCAAAAATGACAACCAGGCTGGTGTCTGGGTATAATGAGCAGAGAAGGAGAAGTATATAGGTAGGGACAGGACTGTGTATATGACTTCATAGATCCTGGTAAAGACTTTAGACTTTACTCTGAGTGCAGTTTAAGCAGTTCAGGCCACTGAGTACAGTTCAAGCAGAAAAGTGACAAGATGTGACTTGCATTTTTAAAGAGTACTCCAGCTATGAGGCAAGTAGATTTTAGGAAAAAAGAGGAAGCAGAGATCAGGCAAGAAGCAGCATTGTTCAGGATAGCCAAAAGGTAGCCCCAGGTGTGCATTGATGGACTAATAGATAAGCAAAGTGTGGTATATCCATAAGTGAAATATCATTCAGTCTTAGGAAGGAGATGCTACTATGAGAGTAAACCCTGAGAAAATCGTGTGATGGGAAATGAATCAGTCACTAAAAGAGAAATATTTCATGATTCCATTTATTTGAAGTGCATGGTGTATTGGTCAGCTTTTTGTTGCCAAGAGAAAACATTTAACATTAAACATGTAACATTAAAAGCATTAAAAACACTTAACAATAAAAACACTTAACATTAAAGGACAAAAGGTTTATTTTTGGCTCATGATTTCATAGGTTTCCGTTCATGGTGAGCTGGCTCCGAGGTGGAAACATCATGGTAGAAAGGTGTGGTAGAGGAAAGATACTTACTTCTTCCTAGGCAGGAAGCCAAGACAAGGGAAGAACCAGAGAGAAAGGGACCAGAGACCAGATACAAGCTTCTTGCCACCAATGACCTTCTTCTTCCACCAGGCCCCTCCTCCTAACAGCACACTCAGCTGATCTAATGACCTTCCAAAAGCTCCGTCTTTGAACATAAGAACCTTTGGGAGGACATTTATATCCAAACAATAACTCCTACAGTAATTAAATTGATAGAGACAAAGCAGAATGGTGTTTCACACAGGAGAAATGCAAGTTGTTTAATGGGTTCAGAGTTTCAATTTGGGAAAATGAGCATGTTCTCTAGACAGATAGATGGTGTGATGGTTGCACAGGAGGGTGACTATTTAATTCCAGTGAACTGTATAATCCAAAATAGTCAAAATGATAAATGTTATATATATTTACCATAATAAAAGATTGAAGAAAGAAAGAAAGAGACCAGGCAACAAATGATAGTATCCTGGAGTAGGTCAGTAGAAGTAGGTAGATAAGGGATATATTTTGGAGGTAGAATGTAAAGACTTCATAAATTAGAGAAGACAGGGAAGAATGAAGGTGAGGAGAAACAAAAGACAAGGTTTTTATTAAGTGGTTAGATGGTGATTTTATCTGCAGGGTTGACGAAGGTCTGAAGAAGGAGTAGAATCAAAATCTAGAGTTCTGTCTTAGAAATAACAAGTTGGAGATGCCTACCACAACATAACCAAGTGGAAATGTCAAGTTCCTGATCAAATATCAACTCTGAACATCAGAAGGAACCCTATCCCGGAGAGGTGAATCTGGAAATCACTGTATATGAAGGGCCAAGAAGAACGTGTAGGAAAAGAAATTGGTCTTGCCGTTACAATGGGCTTGGAAGTTCAGAGTATATTATTTAATCCAAGAAAGCAGAACAGCTTTGAACATAAACTACTTCAACAATTTCTCTTATGAATGAGGTAAGATGAGAAGAAAATACAGTCCTCATGAAACCCCTGAAGAACTCTCTGCTCTCTTCAACTCTGGTGAGCAGTTACGTATGAATGATTGTGAACTTTAATGTCTCTTCCACCTCTTTTCCATTTGCTTTGTAATAATAACTAACTTCCCCTATGTAGCTATCGGCTTTCCAACTGATATGTCCCCAAATGAAGAACATGTGTAACAAATATTTGTCATTGCTACAATTAAAGCAGTGCTCTGTACATAAAAGACATTCAATATGTGTGTGCATCCCTTAGGGGAACCAGGAGGATTGTTCTCCAATAAGGAGAAGAGTTTCTTGTCCTGGGGAAAACAGTAGGATGAAATGGGATATTGCAATTATTGACCCTTTTGTTCTGGAACAACATCCTACTTTTTTTTTTTTTTAACTAAATTACCTAGAAACAAGACAACGCTATAAATTATTCAAATGAAATGACAAATTCAAAAGGTCAGTGCCACTTCTTCACTGGGAACTAAATCTGTTTGGCACAATAGGAGCTTGAGAAGTTACTCATTAGTAGAGATTTGATTTAATTTTTTTTTTCAAAGAATCCTGATTATCATAAACTGATGGGCAGGAGACTCTATGGATCAATGCACTCTGCTATTCCATGTCAGGTCAAATTCAGAACAGAGCAGCAGCTCTCATCACCTACACTCATTCACTCAACAAACATTCACTGAGTGTCTCTCACGGGCCAGGTACACGTCAATAAGGCTTATCCTCAATTCCCAAGTAACTCAGAGTATGTTCACGGTCTGGTAAGATGTTACTGCCTGGGAATGGTACATAGGGCAAAAGCAAGGTTTTCTCCAAAGCAGAACTTATTTAGTTAGGAACCTTTCAAATGTTTCATATAAAAACCCAATTCATAGCTGTTATGGTTTATATCTAGCTCTCCCCCCAAAGCCTCAAGCGCCCATAGGTGGGGCTTTCGGGGAGTGATGGGATCATGAGGCACGATGCTCATGTGCACATTAATCCACTGTGTGTGATGTTGCGAGTGTGATGCTTTGATGGTGGGAGGCAGTGGGGCACTGGGGCATGGTCTGGGAGGCTCTGCCTCCCTTCTCGCTCCTCCTGTGATCTCTCTGTGCTTCCTGTCTACCATGACATGAGCAGCCTTTCCTCTGCAGTGCCCCTCTTCCATCTGCCTTGAAACCGATGGACAGTGGACTGAAACGTTTACAAACTGTGAGCCAAATAAACCTCTCCCCTTTTAAGTTGTGGGTTATGTAGCATTGTGTTCCAGCAATGAGAAAAGTGACTAAGACAGTAGCTAAATACTGTGTGACTAAAGGAAGATTCCTCCCAGCCTAAGACTCATGATGATGACATATGTCACAAGCAGCAGCTTGTTCCAGCGATGTTGAAATATCCAGAGAAAGAATACCTTTCAGAAGAGCAGTGATCGAAACAGAAGTTGCAAGAATAAGAAACAGAGGGAAGCAATGGGCAGTGCACATCCAGCATGGGCAGAATTCAGGAAGAAAGTCTCTCTCGTGGAAGTGAGGCATTGGGTTAGCAAGGCCAATTAAATTGGAATCGTACACTAATCGTATTCCAGTTCTATACACATCAAGCATATTTCTCATTACATTTTGGATTCTCACTTATATTTCTCTTTGCCTGTGAGAAAGCAAATCAACCTCGTATCTATGCTTTTTGAAGAGTCTTGCTATGTTGCCCAGACTGGTCTCAAACTCCTGTGTTCCAGTGATGCTCCTGCCTCCACCTCTAGCTGGGACTGTAGGCACACACCACTGGGTCCAGCTTATATTTTGTATTTTTAATTAAGTAAATTGGAATTTTAGTTTACATATAAGATGAATGTGTGCTTGGCTTCTGTGACTCTGAGTGTTGAATAGTTTGAATTTCAGAGCTTGCACCGAGGTAAATGCCAAACTGGGAGGTTCTTTGTCAACCAGCCAGCTTCTCCAAGTGATACCCTATCCAGGGCATAGTTGTACTTTCAAGCCCCAACAGAATTCCCTAGAGATGCTAAATCTTGCCATGCCTGTTAGTAATACTTCTTTGTCTTTGACATTTTCTTTTTTCCTTAGTGGGTAATCTTTTTTCTATTTGGGGTTTTTCTAGGCATGAATGGAGAAAAATGGTTATAATTTCTGTTTCAAGTTAAGATATTTTTCCTACAAGTCAGGAAGGGATTTCATGCCTGACATACAGATCCTTAGGCCCAGGATGCCAGGTGCTATATATTTCTGCTAATACTGGTGACAGTCATTATGTTCTTACTCTAAGAACCTGGAGATAAGTAGCAGCAGGAGTTTATGACATTCCTCCATGCAGAGGTTAAAAACATGAATAGGACATCTCCATATGATAGGTGATAGGTTACATAAACCTAAGACAACGGAGACAAACCAGCCTATATCTTTAGATTTGTGAGTTTTTCTAATGAAGGCTGTAAGATGTTAATTACTACAAAAAAAAATGCCTTTTGATTGCTTTCCTTTGCTCCTGATTAAAAAGAAAGCAAAACTGTAACACAGTTCTTAAATTTTAAACTGTATCATAACTGTTAATGCTTTTTTAACAATTCAGTTGATCACTGCAGGCAAATGGGTTTCTCATTCATAAATTCTCTGATTGTCAAAACAGTGTACATGATCGTTTATCACAATGTAATATATCTTAGAAAACAATCATAACATAAAGAAGACTTTATGTTAAGGACAGCCTATTTGGATATATTTTAAAAGCAAGCCTCAATTGGCTGTTTACTGATTTCTTGCTGTGAGCAACATAGCATTTTCTTTTGGAAGCGTTTAAGATTTTAGTTGCTCTGTGGTGTTGTATCTGAGTTTCTGAACTGTCTCCCTCCCTCCCTCCCTTCCTTGCTACCTCCTTCCTTTCCTTCCTTCTTTCCTTTTTTCTTCCTTCCTTCCTTCCTTCTTTCCACCTGCCTTTCTCTCTCTCTCTCTCTCTCTCTCTCTCTCTCTCTCTCTCTCTCTCTCTCTCTCTCTCTCTCTCTCCTTCCCTCCCTCCCTCCCTCTCTGCTTTGGCATTTGTGAATTTTTAAGTAAAAAATTTTTAACTTCTTATCTAAAAACCTTCATGTTTATAATTTTACAATAATTTATAACATTTGCAAATCACCCAAGAGTTTGTAGCTTATTATTTTATTTAGCGTATAAGAATGTCTAGTAGCAAATGAGAACCAAACTCTGAGTGAAGTACCATATGTTAGCTTATTGATGGACTATTAGTTTTTAAGGAATGTTGTAACAAATTACCATAAACTAGGTGGCTTAAAACAATAGAAATTTGTTGCTCTCTGTTTGGGAAGCCAGAAGTCTGAAGTCAAACTTCCAGCAGGTCCATGCCATCCCCACAGGCTCTAGAGATGGATCTTGCCTTGCTTCATCCAGCTTCTGATTATTGCCAGCAGTCCTTGGCTGTCCTTGACTTGCACACAGAGCACACCTATCTCTGCCTCTTTTTCCCCGGTGTTGTCAGTGTATATCCGGTGTCTCATCTCTTCTCACAGGGACTCCAGGCATATTGGATTAAGGTTTAACCTTAACAGTGAGTCCAGAGGGCTCAGGTCTGGGAACATGCTATGTATGGTATCCAGTCTGTCACTGAGTCACTGAATCACTGGGTTGTTTATCCAGGAGTCAAAGTTCCAGGACTCAGCATCTAAATGGCCAAGTTTGGGTCACACGGCCTAACTGTGCACAGCACTAGGGCAGACAAGGAGAGACTCTGTCCCTTTCAGGTACTATATTGTAAGGATATTCCTGGGTTAGCACCTCAGCAGAATGGAAGAAGCCATTCCCCAAAAGGAGCCAGATGAGATTAGAAAGAAAAAGTCAGATCTGGGCTGCCAGGTAGAGAAAGAGAGAGAGAGAGATCTATATATACATTTTCATGGCTGTTTACAAAACATGTGTGACCTAAAAAGAAAAAAAAATGAATTCTGCAAATTCACCACAGCACGTCTGCATGACATTAGGAAAACTGAATATACAATTCAAAAATCATTTGTCCAAAATGTTTGGGCCCAGATGCATTTCAAACTTTAGAATATTTCAGATTTTAAACAAACAATACAGTGCATGTACCATGTATTATGTAACATTCCAGCAAACTGTGCAGTTGCATCTTATATCAAATGCATAAATATTTCTGCAATGAATTTCTTGAATATTTATACTAAATAATAGAAAGGATCCAAAAAAACAATCTCATACTAGTTTAGGAACTAAATAAATTCAGGTCAGATAAAGATTTTCTGTCAAGTTTTTTTTTTTTTAATTGGAAGACTCGGATTTTACTTTTCCCTGAAACTCACAAAGCTACGAAGTCTAAGCAAATCCAAGTTAGGCCAGCCATAAAGCAACCCAGGTAATTCTATATAATCTACAACCTCCATTGAAACACAATCTGTAATCTACAATTTGCTTTATAAACTCTCCTACAGCTAGCAAATTAACTTAGCCTACAACCACTCTTTGAAGCCTTCAGCTGTTGTCATGTGGCCTTGAGCTCATGATCTATCCAAGAAGAATAAAAATCTGGAAGAATAAAAAAGCAGTTCTTTTCCAACAGCTACTTAGATATATGTTTATTCTATACATAGTTCAAATGAAAGTTAAATATCTGTGCATTAAATTCATTTCTATAATGCTAAAATTTAGTGGTCTTTATCTTTTGGTATATGAATTATTTTTTTCTCAGACTATAAAAAAATCTTTTTAAATGATCTGCATCTTCATTGTGTAAGAATGCCATTTTACCATATGACTGTGATCACTTTTACATGGAATGAAGATAAATTATTTATGTCCATAACAAGTGGTTTGATTTTTTTTCTTTTGGTTCTGATTTGATTTTTCAATTGTGGATGAATTGTTTTGTCTTATGCAGGGTATAATAAGACTCAGAGTGCAAACAGGAGAATTATTGCTCCCCTTTAAAAAATAAATTTTAACCGAAACTATTGTTAAATGTTGTGGAACCTATGACATATCATATTCACAGATAAGAATTAATAGTGTTAAAATGTCAATCCTCACTGAAGCAAAATACTTGAAGTGAAATCTCTCTTTTAGAAATTTATGGGTTAATTCTAAAATGTATGTGTGTCTATGTGCTGCCGAAGTGAACACTAAAATGTATGTGTGTAAATGCAAAGGACCTAGAATAGCCAAGACAATTTTGGAAAAGAGACAAAAGCAAATAACTAACCTACCTAATTTCAAGAATTAGTACAGAACTCTAGTAACCAAGAAAGTGTGCTAAAGACATGTGGATCAATAAAACCAACTAGAAAGTCCAGAAATAGATCTCCACTTGAATGCCAAGTGATTTTTGGCAAAAACACTAAAGTAATTCAATGCAAAAAACACAGTAGCCATTTCAAAAATTGGAACTAAAGTAACTATGTATTAATGAGGAGAAGGAAATTAATCCAGATCCCTACCTCACACCATATGCAAAAGTCAAGTCAAAATAGATGAGGCCTAAATACAGAAGATCAAATTTTTTAAAAAGTAGGACAGGGCCAGGGATTTAGCTCAGTGGTGCCGCCACCTGCCTCAAAAGCACAAGGTCCTGAGTTCAATCCCCGGTACCAAAAAATAAAAAGGAGGATAAAAATTGTTTGACATTAGAAAAGATTTCTTGGATCACAAAAAGCATGTATCGAGAGAGATGATAGAGTGGACTTCATCAAAATTAAAGATTTCTGCTCTTTGCAAGAAGCTGCTAAGAAAATTAAAAGGTGAACCATTCCCTAGGAGAAAACATCTATTTGACAAAGACTTAATTCCAAGATGTATTAAAAAACTTACAAATGCACAGTAGGACAAGCTATCTAATATTTAAAATTGAATAGGTGTGCGGGCAAAGCTCAGGGGTAGAGCTTTTACTTAGATGCATGAAGTCCTGGGTTGGATCCACAGCAGGGGAAAAAACACCTGAGAAAATGATTTGAACAGACATCAAAAAGAAGACATAAAAATTTTCCACAAGAAAAGGTATTCAACATTATTAATCATCAGGAAAAATGACAAAACCACAAAATGTGTACAACCATTAAAATGGCCAAAACTTTAAAGACTGACAATATCAACATTTGGTGAGAATCTGAAGCAATGGGAACGCTGCATGCTGCACCCACTGTGACACAATGTAATAATACCTTAAGATGTTAAACATACACTAACCCTTTGACTCAGCAGTCTCATCCCTACATATTCATCTAAGAGAAATGAAAACATGTCAACAAAGACTTGTAATAAATAAAGAACTTTATTCACAATAGTAAAAAAATGGGAAAAGTCCAAATTTCTATCAACAAATGAATGGATAAACACATTGTGTACATTTGTATAAAAAATACTGTTCAGCATTAAAAAGTATGTACCATTAGCATATGTAAAATCATGGATAAATCTAAAAATAAAGCTTAGTAAAAAATCCTGATACAAAAGATTATTAACTCACATGAAACACTTATAAAGCTATATCTAGTCTTTGAGAACATCAATAGTTTTATGGGGTTCAGGAGAAAAGAGACTGGGTGATTGGAGGCACAAAAGAATATGATGAAAATGTTCTATATTTTGATTGTGCTGATGGTTATGTAGAGTATACATTGGTTAGAATTATTTAAATTTTACTATTAAAGTGGATTCATTTTATTGTATGTAAATGACACCTCCTTGGAGTTTATGGTTTTCAAAAAACTGTATTAACTCTGGTCCCTGAGATTTTAATGCTCCAGCCCAAGGCAAGATGGGGTCTTTCCTAGGCTAGGTTGTAGCTCAGTGGTAGAGCACTTGCATAGCATGGGCAAAGCCTGGGTTCCATCCCAGCACAGAAAAAATGGAAAAGAGAGGACTTTTTAATAGTGTGCTGGTGGATCTGTAATCAATATGATATTCTTATTTGAAATATCTGAGAGAAACATTATTTAGAAACTTTACAGAAGTTAGCATACATTGAAGGGGTTATATACATTATCATAATTAACTGAAAAGGAAGTACATAAGAAGAAAGCCCTCATTTAAAAGTGAGGTAAGAGGGAGGATGCCCAAGAGCTACTGTAACAAAGAATCACAAAGCAAATGGCTTAAAACAATAAAAATTTGTTGTCTCCCAGTTCTGGAAGCTAAGATACAAGCCTGAAACCCAGGTGTCAGCGGGGGCCATGCTCCCCCTGAAACCTGCAAGGGACCCCTCCTTTGCTTCTTCCCAGCTTCTGCTGGTTTGCTGACACCTTTGGCCTTCAAGGTTAGCAGCTGTGTAACTCCAGTCTGCCTTTGTGATCCTGCAACAGTCTCCCCATCTACATAGTCACTTGGCCATCTCTGTGGGAGGACATCAGTAACATGGAATTCAGCCCACCCAATTCCACCATGACTTCATCCAGGTACTGAGTGTTATGACATCAACATACCTTTTGGGAGGGTTCTTGGGGAAAGTACAATTCAACAAATAACAAAATTGAAAATATTGAAATCACTTTTTATTTCCAATAAGCCCAAATAATCTCATTCTATCTCTTACTGACCAGAGGTAGATTTATTAACTCATTCATTTATCCAGTCATACACTCTTCATTTAATGAATGTGTATAGAGCACCTATAATGTACCAGGCAAGATGAATAAAAAGACCTACTGCTGTAGAACTTGGGTCCCATAAAAGGAAGAGTGCCAGTAAACAAACCCTTAAACGTTGTGGTTGCACCACCAGAGACATTTATTCAAAGTTCAAAGTTGTCAGAGAGAAGAAAGTGACTACATACTTACCTATTCTTGGGCATTTCCAGGAGACTGTGGCATCTGAGTTGAGGCCTCCAAGAAAGGCCTTCTTTCCCTAGGAAAGACATGGCAAGGGTTAGGGCACAAGGATTACTTTTTCCAGGCAAAGAGACTAACAGATCTGAAGACCTGGAGGTGTGAGGAGACTGTAGCAGGCTCGGGACATTGTGAGCAGGGTATTGGTACTGGGCTGTGCATTGCACAGGGTTATGAGGAGGCGCACAGAAAAAGCCCAAAAGGTTATCTGGGGCCACATAATGAACAGTCTTTTGTACCAGTGAAAATTAGATGTTAGTCCATGAAAAATAAAAAGCCAATTACAAGTTTTTTTAAGCAAAGAAGTAATGGTAAATACTCATATTTATAAGCAAAGAAGTAATAGTCATATTCATAGAGTGGAATTTACTAAAATGAGAGTCAAAAAAGTGAGACCGGCCAGGCGTGGTGGCTTTTATACCTGTAATCTCAACTACTTGAGAAGTTGAGGCAGGAGGATCACAAGTTCAAGGCCAGCCTGGGCAACATAGCTAGACTCTGTCTCAAAATGAATAAAAATAAAAGGGGCCTGATATAGCTCAGTGCTTGTTAGGGTTTATATCTAGGGTCCCCCTGAAGCTCATGAAACCATAGGTGAGGCTGTGGAGTGGTGATTGGATTTGGGGAGCAGTATCACTGGTTTGCTCTGGGAGGGGGAGTCTGGTCAGAGGAGACAGGTCACTGGGGACATGGCCTGGAGAGGTTTATCACTCCTCCCTGAACTCTGCTTCCAGGAAGCCGTGTCCTTCTCCCTTGCTGTCCTTCCTTGGAACCAGCCAACCATGGACTGAAACCTCTACAGACTGTGAGCCAAAATAAACCTTTATTCTTTTGAGTTGCAGATGTCAGGTATTGTGTCTCAGGGCTGAACAATGTGACTATGACAGTACTCCCAGGGTTTAATCCCTGGTGTAGAGGGGAGACAGACGGAGAGAAATCAAATGGCTGCCCTGAACAGGCAATTGAACAGGAAAATAAGAAATGACTTCAAGGGATATTTAAATGGGGGAAATGAATGGAAACAGAAGCTGAGGAAACGGGAGAACTCCATAATTACTTTACAGTATTAAATGCAGAAGAGAATATGGGTAAGAGACGTGTATTTAAAGATTTCGAATTTGAAGGTTGGTGTGGTGGCACAGGCTCTGGGAGACTAAGGCAAGAGAATTACGAGTTCAAGCCTAGCCTGAGCTACTTAATGAGCAGTGAGACCTAGTCTCAAAATAAAAATAAAAAGGGTAGGGTGTGTTGCTCGGTGCACAAGCCCAGAGTTCAATCCTCAATACCAACAACAACAACAAAAGGTTTAAACTTGATTATTTATTTATGTTCCTCTTTTTAGTATAAGGGGATTTGGGGGTGCTTTTTAGGGATAGAAACATTACAGTAGGTTAAAAAGATAAATGAGGAAATGAAGGTGAAGAGAAATAAGTTGAAGTTTAAAACTGGCACTCAAAGTGCATGCTGTATGATTTATATGGTTACTTGATATGAGACAGATTTGGCATAGAATTTAATAGCCAGCACAAAGAGAAAAATCATCTCAGTGCAAGATTCACAGTGTCCAAAGGGTAAAAATCAGAACCCAGCTTTCCCTGGCACTGAGAATGGAGAGAAATTTCTCCTATAGAAATGTAATACACATTGAGCTAGAAGAGCCAGCAGGACAAGGGCACAGACAAAAATATGAATCCAGAATTCAACAGAGAGGTTGGATGTGGCGACTCAGACTTGGAAATCATTGTCATAGGTGCACATGTTCTTCAGAATTTTGTATTGTTACCTCATTCACCACTGTAAGAATTTCATTAGCATTGGGAAGCACATTTTCTATTAAAAATAAGAAAATTGGGGCCAGGAATGTAGCTCAGTGGCACGGTGCCTGCCTGGCAAGCACAAGGTCCTGAGTTCGTTCCCCGGTACTGCAAAAAAAATAAAAAGTAAAATAAAAATTAGAAAATTAAAGATTATCAGTGCAGAAAACTGTGCCAAGAAAATTGCCACTAAGTCCAGTTTCTCAAAAGCCAACTTTAGCTTACTCTAAATTTCATGTGAGGATCAGAGTGGTACCATTCGTAACTCCACTTCTGCAGTTAAAATTACCCAAGTCCCACCCACAATCAACTAGAAAGGTATATCTAGTCCTTATTGTGTAGAATAATGACCAGGGTTTTGTCTCCACTTTATTACTATTGTACACATGTGTCAAGTTAGTTCAGTCTTGAGCTCATGATTTTAGGAAGAAAAAAGAAAGAGGCACAATTCAGCCATAACCAAAATGTATATTTTTAAGATAACTAATGTTCACCATATGCCCATGCATGCTTCCTTGAAAAGTAAGATAAACTTTCAGATTTTCTCTGCTGCTGACCTAGAGAAAGAAAATGTATGCAAGTGATTTAAAATCTTGAGTAACTCCATTCCCTTGTTTTGACTCACAGCTATCAGCTTCACATTCGAAATCAAAGTATGGACCTGGAGAATTCATATGCATTTTAAGAGACATTTAAGGGAATTCATTACTGCTGTTAAAAGTTTTAAGCATATCCTGATGGCATCTACCTAGAATTCCCCAGAAGCCACTGGATTCAAACTTTTATCAAGTTCACACATTATGTCTCTGAAACCACCTTCTTCTGAAAAGTGAAAGGGCCATGGTCAAGAAAATTCCTTCTGGTAGCTCTAACCCTTTTGATGATCTAACGTATTTTTCTCTTCACCAATTAGAACACTGAAAACTTTCACATTATTTTATAGCCATTCTCAACTTTGATATAATTCTTTGAAATATGTCTTCCTTATTTAGACTGAGATTACACTTATAATTAAAACATAAAAATAATACCCTTTTAGCAGTATGTCTTTATGCTGTAACACTACTAATTTTTAATGTTTCCATGATGATCATGGAAATTCAGCTTCTCAGTGTGTAAGGAGTTTAAAAGTCAACAAAATGATAAAGAAAATACTGGTGTTCATTGACATCTGAGCTTACTATACCCTCTTTTCTAAAGCAAAAATATATTAATAAACAGTTATACAGGTCCAGTATGGAAATTGAATTTCAGAAAAACAGCAGTCTAAATCCTGTATTTTGCTTTCAGGTTCAGTGGATTTTTATCTTGAGTATTAGCTTAAAAGATTAACCAACTATTCATTTCATAAACTTGAACACCCACCTCACAGTAGAAAACAAATTGGCCTTTGGAGTTTCCCGATAAAGTGCTATTCAAAGTGGCTCCATAATCATTAAAACATAGAGTTAGTTTTGTGAATGGCATCAGTGAAAAATCTTTCTCGTGTAAAGAAAGCAGTAGGAATAAACTTTAAGTCAAAGGCAAGTTCTTCTGGTCTCTCATCCACAATGTTTATCCCAGTGGGATATGATAGTCTGTGCAATTGCTAGGTTCCACAATAATTATAAAGAGCAATAACATGTGGTATGAATAGAACATGTAACAAAGAACAGCAGTAGATGGTAAAATAAACCACTGGTTATGTCAAAACTAATAACTTATTGACTCATGCAGGGTCCATGAGTTAAGAGGTCAGATGAGCCCTGTGTTTAAGCTTTACTAATAATACACATGGCTTTTCTGGTTCATCATTTTCAACAGTGGCTTCAGAACCGTGTTAAGGATTATGTGAGATTGACTGGGTTTCATTAATGGCTTATGTGAGAACATGTGCCCCTATCTTTGAAAGAAAGGTTCAAGATAGTCAATGTAAGCATTTGCCTTTTTGCAGCTTCTGGAAAGAGGTGGAGGGTTCTGAGACCTCTTGTCATGAATACAGCATTTGCTATCATAGAAAACACCATCCATATTTTTTTAGAAATGGAAGTAGTTGTACAATATGACACCCAAAGTATCTTTAAAATGTTATGTATCATAGTGTACTTTAAAAAAGCAGGGCACTTCTCATTGATCTTCCTATTTTACTTTGATTTAAAATGGAGATCTTTCTTTCCTATTGAAATCTTTGCATTTTTATTTATAAATATATAGGGGAAAATCCATTTCAGGCATATGCAGCCTCATAAATTATGTTTGGTAGTTGAAACAGTATGCGCCTATGTCACGGATTGAACATCCTCCTTTATTAGGATGCTATTTATTGCCACCAGCTGCACTGCTTAGCTAAGAAAGTTCTTGACACTAGCGATTGCTTTTCAGCACCACTGCTTCCGGCTGCTAACAGGGGCTTCTATTTCCAAATGAAGCCACCCCTCTCAAGCACTTCCTTCTGCTACACAGATATCTCCTGTCATCGTGATGCTGGAGAAGGGTGGGGGGAGGGACTGCACCCACTCATGCTCTGTGATCTCCTGCGCTGTAAATCTCCATGGCTTTAAGATTTCTCCCCTAACAGCACAGGCCTGAAAACTGTCAAATACATTCAGGCAATCTACCCAACAGTAATGGATTTTTTGAAATTAAGATGTGAATTTAACTTGTAATCAAAGGGTGTCTCAGAGTCATCAGCATGGATTTCAGAAGAGAAACATGGTGCATATCAGCAGTAGACACTGGTCTCTAGTTTATTACATTTTCTAGCAGGGAAAACTAGACAAAGGTAATTACTCTTCTTCGGTTAAAGACTATTATTACACTTGCATGAACAGTTAACCCTGCTGTTATTTTCTCCTCTGCCTGTGTCAATGGCATCCAGACTATCCAAGCAGGAAAGGTATAGAAATAGGGGTCTCAGCTCATTTCCGATTGCACGGTAAGTCCACTTTGAAAGGTAATCTTCCGAGCCACAAATGTGTGCACCAACACACCAGCATGCACCATTATTTGTTGATGGGATCTGTGTCCGTGTCTGGTGCAGACAAGTTTGAACACTGGCTCCTTTTTAAAAAAAAATGCTTCCACACATAATTGGGCTCCCAGAGCCTACAGAGCTAACAGCAGTAGTCAGTGACAGGAGGAGACCTCCTTCTGTTAACATGGAAACAGAGTTTCCTTGCTCTCCTCCAGAAAGGAAATTCCCTCTAGGTCAAGGTTGAAGCTTTCTGCAGCGTGAGGGGTGCAAGATTACGCAGAAGATACCTTAACCTGTGATCCTGGAGAGCACTCTTGAAGTGGTGTCAGGCCCTCCAGCCTTCATAAGCAGCAAATTTCTCCCCTTGACTAAACAAGAGGACAAGCAGAAAATTGATTTCTAGACATTGCCTTGGAGAAACAGACTGAAAATTAGAACCTCAAGGCTCTTTGCTCCAACCAAAAGCTCGGGCAGAGACAGGCCTGGAGTGTTGTTTGCAGGTTTGAGAGGCAGCTTCTAAACCCTTTCTAGATGAAGTCATCGCTCCCCTCCATGCTCTGTGCTTCTAAATCAGCAGGGCATTGAACTAAAACAATACATTGAACAGTAAGTCTCACCCAGGGCTCCCCACCCTTCAGCAGGCACATAATATTGTCTGCATCAGGACAGGGCAGAAACCAGAAAACGGAAGGTCACCTCTGGTCTCCCTGGTACCACCCACTGGCTCAAGGAGCCCACAGGGATGTCTGACACCCAGCCTGGTTTTTTGTTTTGCTTTGGACTTGTCTCCAAAATCAGATCAAGAAGAAACAGTAAGAGGGATAACAGATTAAGAGCATCACATTGAAAAGGGAAAATGCTGAATTAAAAAGGAGACTGGGTGCTGGTGAATGTCTGTGCATGTCTGTAATGACAGCAGGAACTGACAGAACAGCCAGAGGTGCTGCTCTTCCTGCTCACCAGCCTTCTAGCAAAGAAAGGAAGGGAGAAGTGATATTTCAGTAAGAAGCCTTATTTTTTAAAAAAGTAGATGATAAAAACAAAAGGTGCTTCTATTAGGTGACTTGATAAAATATTCTGTATGTGTGAACTCTTTAATAAGGCTGAAAGCGGGTAATGTATTTTAAACAACAAATGAGGATAAAAAATATTTTAAAAGCAAAGGATAAGGCAGGCTTAGTGATTTACACCTGTTGTTCCAGCATTCTGGAAAGCTCAGGCAGGAAGATTGCAATTGTGAGACGTATCTTGAATTTTTTTTAAAAAAAATTGAAGGGCTGAGGATATAGCTCAATGAGAAGTCCCAGGACTCAATTCCCACCCCCACCCCACCCCCCAAAAGGAAGAAAAAACAGGATTACTGAGAAAAGTCAAAGAACACTGATACCTAATGGACTCTCATACTTAGTTAAGTACATATCTTGAAGAAATCACTGTCTTCTTTTTCTTTTTTTTTTTTTTTTGATACTGGGGATCAAACTCAGGACCTTCTGCTTGCAAGGCAGGTGGCAGAACTACTGAGCTAAATCCCTGACCCCCACTGTCTTCTTTTTAAGATAATCTTTGATCTAAAATGTCGAGCAGAAGAATATGACCCATTCAGATGATATTCATTAGTGCTATTAGCAACATACATTTTGGGTAGAAACTGTGGAACCAAAAGATGTTCAAATAAAAAAGCAAAGTTTGGAATTGTTTCCTTTTTTCTTGTAACAGTGATTTAAATCTATTTCATAATTTCCATTCAATATTACTTACCTAAGGCCAAGTACTGTACTAGGTGCTATAGGTCTCTGGATTCTGAATTTCTAACATGTTATTCTCAGTGTGTCTCTGACATATAATAAATTTCAAGCCGTCCATTGAACCACCTATACAAAAGTCTACTCTCATTTTACTAAATGTTGTAAGGTGCCTTTTACCAATATCTGCATCAATCGGTATAACATTTTCCAACTTTCTTCAAGCTATTGTAGTGTTTATCATCTGTACAAAATATCCTTTCTACACACCCTACCGAGGTCCCCATTCACGCTGAATCAGGCCACTGCAGACAGGCAGGACTGTGCAAGCCCTACCGAGGTACCGAGTTGCGCAGAAGATGCCGATTCACCCCGCTGCAGACTGGCAGGTCTGCCCATGCCCTACCGAGGTCCGAAGTGGCACAGAACATGCCAAATCAGCCCGCTGCAGACAGGCAGGCCTGTGCACACCCTACCGAGGTTCTGAGTCACACGGAATGTGCTGAATCAGCCTGCTGCAGACAGGCAGGTCTGTGCATGCCCTACCAAGGTCCCAAGTCACATAGAACGTGCTGAATCACCCCGCTGCAGACAGGCAGGTCTGCCCACACCCTACCGAGGTCCTGAGTTGCACAGAATGCGCTGAATAAGCCTGCTGCAGACAGGCAGGTCTGTGCACATCCTACCGAGGTACCAAGGGGCATGGAACACTCTGAATCAGCCCGCTGCAGACAGGCAGGTCTGTGCACGCCCTACCAAGGTCCTGAGTCACACGGAAGACACCGAATCATCCCGCAGCAGACAGGCAGCCACCTGGTTCCACACTACAAAGACACAGAGGACACCAGACCACCAGACCAAGGTACTGAGTCCCCCTGGTCCCAGCCCAGAGGTAGGGGCTTCTGAGCCGCTGTCCCACTGCTCCTGGTCCAGAGGAAGGGGATTCCCAGTCAGCATCACTCCTGCTGCTCCCAGCCCAGAGGAAAGGGCTTTTGGGCTACCTTCTGTCCTGCTGCTCCTGACCCAGAGGAAGGGGCTTCCGGGCCAACATCCCTCCCACCACTTCCGGCCCAGAGGTAGGGGCTTCTGAGCCACCATCACACTGCTCCTGGTCCAGAGGAAGGGGCTTCCCGGCCACCATCCCTCCTGCTGCTCCCAGCCCACAGGAAAGAGCTTTTGGGTCACCATCCCTACCGCTGTTCCCGGCCCCTGTCCCACCTCTCCCAGCTCAGAAGAGGTAATCCGTGGAGGTGCTAACAGCCCCCAGACCCAGTCAAAATGAGAAACACATAAATAAGTCTCAAAACCAGACTTCCAGATCACCTACAGCAACCCCAAAGGGAAATGAGATGGAACACTCTGATACTCAACCACCTGGACCCACTGAACTGGCTACAAAAGGAGATCTGGAAAAAATGAAATCAGAAATAATTTCTCAGATAACAGGAGAAACTGTGCCCCTAGTGCAAGACATGATTAATAAATCTAGAGAGGAGCTCAGGAACATGATAGACTCCCAACATAAGAAACAAATGGAATCCATAAAACAGATGCAAATAGATTTACAGGAGATGAAAAACTCCATTGAAAATCTACACAGCAGAATGAGCCAATGTGAGGACAGAATTTCAGATATAGAAGATAAGATTGCACTTAGTGACCAGGAAAAGAAAAATTGCTTCAAAATTATAAGGGAACATGAGAAATCAATCCAGCAGCTGCTAGATGATGCAAAGAATAACATAAGACTGATTGGGCTCAATGAAGAAACAGAAGAGAGTGGAGATGACATAAAAAATCTCTTCACAGAAATAATGGCAGAAAACTTGCCAAGCAGGGGAAAAGAGCTTGACATACAGATAAGTGAGGCATATAGGATTCCAAATAGCCTTGATCAAAAAAATCTACACATAGGCTTATAATTGTTAAGATTCCAGAAATCCAACAGAAGAACAAAGTTCTGCAAGCAGTGAGAGAAAACAAACAAATCACATACAAAGGAAAGCCCATCAGAATCACAGCAGACTTCTCAACACCAACCATCAAGGCAAGAAGAGCTTGGAGGGACATATTCCAAGCCCTAAAAGAAAACAGCCTCCAACCCAGATTGATGTACCCTGCAAAACTATCTTTCAAAATGGATGGAGAAAGAAGATACTTTCATGACAAAGAGCACCTTAGGAACTTTGTGAATACCAAACCAGCACTCCAAAAAATTCTACACAATATCCTAGGAACAGACATTGAGGATCACAACCCCAGGAAGCAAAGCAGAATGAACCCATAGGGCATGACAAGAAATTAAATGTAAAAGGGGAGAACCCAACAAAAAGAAAAAGTTGTGGCAATGACAAGTCAATACGTTTCAGTTATAACCATCAATGTTAATGGTCTCAATTCACCAATCAAAAGAAATCGACTGGCAGAATGGGTCAAGAAGCAAAATCCAACAATATGCTGCATACAGGAAACACTTAATTCAAAAGGAAACTCATAGACTGAAAGTTAAAGGGTGAAAAACAATACTCCATGCAAAAGGAAACCGAAAAAAGCAGGAGTAGCTATCCTCTTTGTAGATCAAGTAGATTTCAAACCAACACTGGTTAAGAGAGATGAAGAAGGACACTACACCCTTGCAAAGGGAAGAATCCAAGAGGAAGAGATGACAATCATAAATATCTATGCACCAAACACTAGTGCACCCAACTATATAAAACAAATACTAACGGACATGAAAAGTCATATATGCATTAATACACTTGTAGTGGGGGACCTCAATACCCCACTGTCACAAATAGATAGATCAACTAGGCTAAAAATAAGTAATGAAATAGTAGGACTCAATCAAACTCTTGAACAAATGAACTTAACATATGTTTACAGAGTCTTCCACCCCACAAAATCAGAATGCACATTCTTCTCAGCTGCACATGGGCCATTCTCAAAAATAGACCACATACTCACACATAGAACATGTTTAAGTAAGTGCAAAGGAATTGAAGTTACCCCCTGTATATTATCAGACCATAGTGCCATGAAATTGGAGATCCATAGCAAAAGAAACTGGAAAAATTTCATAAACATGTGGAAATTGAACAATACACTTCTGAATAACCAATGGGTCACAGAGGAAATTAAAGAAGAAATCAGACAGTTCCTTCAATTAAATGACAATGACAATACAACATATCAGAATCTAAGGGACACAATGAAAGCAGTCTTTCAAGGGAAATTCATAGCAGTGAATATGCATAATAGGAAAACAGAATGAGCCCAATTAAACAACCTGATGCTGAACCTCAAACTTCTAGAAAAAGAAGAGCAGGACAACCCCAAAGCTCATACAAGGGAGGAAATTATAAAGATCAGAGGAGAAATCAATGCAATGGAGACTAAGAGAATGATACAAAAAATCAATGAAGCCAAGAGTTGGTTCTTCAAAAGAATCAACAAAATTGACAAACCTTTAGCCAACCTTGTCAGAAAAAGGAAAGAAAAGGCCCAAATCCATGCAATTAGGAATGAAAAGGGTGAAATTACAACAGACCTAGCAGAAATCCAGAGGATCATCAATACCTACTTCCAGAACCAATATGCCAATAAGATGGACAACACAGAAGAAATGGACAGATTCCTAGATACATATGAATTATAAAAGTTGAACAAAGAAGACCTGAAAATTCTGAACAACTCAATATCAACCAATGAAATTGAAAATGTAATTAAAAACATCAACTAAGAAAAGCCTGGGCCCTGATGGCTTCACTGCTGAATTCTACAAGACATTTAGAGAGGAAGTGCTGCCACTACTCTTTAAACTCTTCAGTGAAATTGAAAGGGAAGCAATACTCCCAAATTCATTCCTGGAAGCAAGCATCACCTTGATCCCCAAAGCAGAGAAAGACCCAACTGAAAAAGAGAACTATAGGCCAATCTCACTAATGAACATAAATGCAAAAATCCTTAATAAGATAATGGGAAACAGAATGCAGAAGATCATCAAGAAGATCATACAGCCTGATCAAGTTGGGATTCATCCCAGGGATGCAGGGATGGTTCAATATATGCAAATCAATCAATTTAATACAGTATATCAATAGTGCCATGGACAAAAACCATATGATTATCTCCATAGATGCAGAAAAAACATTTGACAAAATCCAACATGCATTTATGACAAAAACCCTACAAAAAATTGGAATAGATAGACTCTACCTCAAACTGATAGAAGCCATCTATGAAAAACCAACAGTCAATATTATAGTAAATGGTCAAAAACTGAAATCCTTCACATTAAAATCAGGAACAAGACAAGGATGTCCACTATCACCACTTTTGTTCAATATAGTTCTGGAAACATTAGCCATGGCAATTAGACAAGAGAAAGAAATAAAAGGAATAAAGATAGGAAATGAAGAAGTCAGATTGTCATTATTTGCAGATGACATGATACTCTATATAGAAGACTCCAAGAACTCCACCAAAAGTCTTCTAGACTTAATAACCAAATTCAGTCAAGTAGCTGGTTACAAGGTCCACACACAAAAATCAATAGCTTTCCTCTACACCAATGACAGACTCACTTAGAGAGAAATAGGGCAAATAATTCCTTTCACAGTAGCATCCAAAACACTGAAATACCTAGGAATCATCCTAACGAAAGAAGTCAAAGACCTCTTCTCTGAAAACTATGGCACTTTGAAAAGAGAGATTGACGATGATATCAGAAAATGGACAGACATCCTCTGCTCCTGGGTAGGAAGGATTAATATAGTGAAAATGGCCATACTTCCAAAACTGCTACATAGATTCAATGCAATTCCAATTGAGATCACAGCAGCATGCTTCATAGACCTTGAGAAAACAATCCAAAAATTCATTTGGAACAAGAAGAGACCCAGAATAGCAAAAGCAATTCTAGGTAACAGAGATATGGCAGGGGGTATCACAATCCCCAACCTGAAACTATACTACAAAGCTACTGTGATAAAACCAGCATGGTACTGGCAAAGAAACAGACTTGAGGACCAGTGGAACAGATTAGAAGATGCAGAAATAACACCAGACACACTCAGCCATCTCATCTTCGATAAAGGAGCCAAACACCCTCACTGGAGGAAAGATAGCCTCTTTAATAAATGGTGCTGGAAAAAATTGGGCTTCAACTTGCCAAAGATTAAAACTAGACCTATATCTCTCACCATGCACTAAACTAAAATCAAAATGGATTAAAGATCTAAATATTAAAATAGAAACTCTGAACCAGTTGGAACAGAGGTTAGGTAGAACCCTTGAAGACATCGGTGGAGGAAAAGATTTTATGAACAAAACCTCAGTTGCCCGTGAACTAGCACAAACAATCAACAAGTGGGATCTCTTCTTATTAAAAGGCTTCTGCACAGCAAGAGAAACCACCAGCAATGTGAAGAGACAACCCACAATGTGGGAAAAAATCTTCACCTCCTCTTCCTCAGACAAAGGTCTACTATCTTGAATCTATAAAGAGCTTAAAAAGATCAGACCTCCCAAATTTAAAGACCCAATCCAAAAATGGGCATCTGAAATGAACAGACATTTCTCAGACAAAGAAGTAGAAATAGCAAATAAATACATGAAAACATGTTCAACATCACTGGTCATTTGAGAGATGCAAATGAAAACAATGCTGAGATTCCACTGCACTCCAGAAAGAATGGCTGCTACCATGAAATTAACCAATAACAAATGCTGGCGGGGCTGTGGGGAAAGAGGAATACTGCTCCACTGCTGGTGGGAGTGTAGACTGGTGCAAGCCCTGTGGAAATCAGTAGGGAGATACCTCAAAGAACTAGGACTGGAAGTCCCATTTGACCCCACTATTCCACTGCTGGGGATCTTCCCCAAAGAATTAAAAGAATCATACCACAGTGATATATGTGCGCCCCTGTTCATAGCAGCATAGTTTGTAATAGCTAAAACTTGAAAACAGCCCAAATGCCCATTAACTGGAGACTGGATAAAGAAAACGTGGTTTTCTTATAAAATGGAGTACTACTCAGCCATAAAAAATGAGCAATTAGAGACATTTATAGCTAAGTGGATGCACATTGAGGCCATACTCTTAAGTGAAATAAATAGGACACACATGAATAAATACGGAATTGTTTCTCTGGTGTGAGAAACTGAAAGTGTAAATAAGGACTAAATGTATAATAGGTAATGTGAAATAGGAAGAAAAGGGGCAAAGGGGAAGGAAGTGGGAAGGCTAGGGGAAAGGATAGAAGGGAATGGGATTAATACGAGAAAATGGAAAAATAGGAACAAAATCTTTGTAAATAGGGAGGAATGGAGGGATTGAAGGGAGGGCTGGGCAAGGGTGAAAAATTAGAGCCAAGAGAGACTATGTAAAGGTGCAAATTTCCAATGATGAATGTCATTATATTGTATACCTAAAATGTACTAATGATTAGAATGAATAATTGATAATGTAAAATAGGAAGAAAAGGTCCAAAGGGGTAGGGGTAGTGGGAGGGGTAGGGGAAAGGAAAGAAGGGAAAGGAAAAATGCTGAGAAATGGAAAAAATGGAAATAAAGTCTTTGTAAATAGGGAAGGGTGGGCTAGGAATGGGGAAAAAACAAGAACCAAGATGCATTATGCAAAACATCCTTTCTAAAATTTCCAAATGAGATTGATTTAGCTATTGTAGATATTAAATAAATTATAATTATCTACAATTTTTAGTTCCCTATCTTTATCAAATAAAAAATAGTTATTAAGTGGCTAGCTCTAATTTTCCATTCAGGAAAATAAATTCTTGTGATCAGTCAATTAATTGATACTCCAATGTCCTTCCAGAATTTCTTCATTCATTATATCAGATCAGCAGAATAAACATCACTAGATGGCACTAGTAATTATCATTCATCTCAAATGAACCTGTAGAATGAAGTGACTCAACCCACAGCATTTTATCTTAGTTGCAAGAAAGTGAAACAAGCAGTTTCAGTAGTTAATCTAAACAAAATAATACAGAGCAATCCAAGTCAATGTAATGCACATAAAATCTACAGTGAGACAGTCTAAGTTGGAATTCTGACATTGCTGCTTATTTGATGTGTGACTTGGTTAAACTGCATAACTTTAGTGTCTCATCTATAAAATGAGTATAATACCTTACCCCGTAGAAATATTCTGAGGTATAAATGTGGTTTTTTATACACACTAAGCACTCAGGATGTTAGCTATGTTTATCATAATATAAAAACATTGTTTTAAGTGAACATACATAAAAGAGTTTGCAAATATGTTTTGGTTAGTAGTGGCAGAAAACACATGTTACACCTTGATATTATTACTTAATACATTAACTTGGCTTTCCTGGTTACAGTAATCTTTTTTCCCCAAATGTTTTCTTGTTTCATTTTACTTCTTACTACAACCAAATACCCGCATCCTCCCCACTTAGAGAGCTCCTGAAATCCCTCTTCTTCACAGAACATTGCCTGACTTGTATAAGTAAGATGATAAATCTCTTGCTCCTTCAGTTTCAACAAACTACTTATGCAACACAAACACTATGCACACCAAAGCTTGTAAGTCAATGTTTACATTACATCCTAGCAAATGTGTTTTTGTAATGTCCACAGTTTAAAATGTAGGCTTCTTGCCAGGGAAGGAGCTATGTCTACTTAATTTGTTTTCTTGGTTCATACTTGACCATAGTTGGGGGTAACAGTGAAATTTTAAAAATATTTTGTGCTTGCCACGATCCTAAACCTGAAGGTTGGGAGCCATGAGGAGAGAAGACCAGAGAGGTGTTTCATCCTTGACATCTAAGAAAGAAAGCTCACAACAATTATGAAACTGACCTTGGGAGACAGCTACATGAGGGATGTCTCTTCCAGTCAATCTTCAAGCCAAGGCACCTTGGAAAGAGCTTTTGTTTATGTCAAAGAACATCAGGAGCCAGGCACACTGACACGTGTATAATCCCAGCCACCTGGGAGGCCGAGGCAAGAGGATTGAAAATTCAAGGCCTGCCTGACAAACTTAGGAAGACACTGTCTCAGAATAAAATGTGAAAGGGAGGGCAGTGTGCTGAAGATGTAGCTCAATGGTAGAGCATTTGCCTGACATGTATGTGTGAGTTCTTAGCATACATGAGGCCCTGTATTCAATTCTCAGTACTTCAAAAAAAGAAAAAGCAATAAACAGGAGTTGTAAAGAAGAGGAGACTTATGCCAGATTGTTATAGCTTAGATTTAAAATTTCCACCCAGCACCCGGCAGGAAGCTCCTCCACCACCTTCCCAAGCTCCTAGGGCAGAGAAGGTGAGCCCGTCCCAGCACCCAGACTTCTCAATGCAAACCCTCAAGGCAAGAAGAGCTTGGAGTGATGTATTTCAGGCCATAAAAGAAAACAGCCTCCAACCCAGATTGATGTACCCTGCAAAACTATCTTTCAAAATTGATGGAGAAATAAGATACTTTCATGATAAAGAGCACCTCAGGAACTTCATGAATATCAAACTGGCACTCCAAAAAATTTTAGACAATACCCTAGGAAAAGACAATGGGATCACAACCCCAGGAAACCCAGCAGAATGAATCCATTGGGTGTGACAAATTAAACGCAAAGGGGGAGAATCCAACAAAAAGAAAAAGTCATGACAAAGCTTTTAAAACTTTTAACTTCATCTCCCTAATGAGTGTATAATTCAATCTTATTATTGTACTGATTAGTATTTTTCTAATTCTAGAGTTGCACACCTTTCCTTGTGCTGTACTATCTATCATCTTCTTATGTCTACTTTTTAATTGGGTTGTCTATTAAAGAGCTCTAAGAATTCTTTATATATTCTGGTTATAGGTTATATGCTTTGTAAATATGGTCTATTTAAGGACTACTTTTCATTTTAATGATGTCATTTAAAGTTCTAAATTTTGATGGAATCTCATTTATCAATTTTTTTCTTTTATACATCATGTCTTTTGTATCCCAGGTAGTTCTTGCCTACCCTAAATTCATAAACATTTTCCCTTATAATTTCTTCTTAAAGTTTTATACTTTTAGGCTTTCATATTTAGGTTCATAGATCCCTTCCAGTTATTTTCATGTATGGAAATAAAGGGTTGAGGTTAATTTTTTATATACAGATACCAGGTGTTCTAGTGCTATTTGCTGAAAACACTATCTCTTCCTCGGCTCTTGAATTGAGTTTATATTCTATAAAATGCTAATGTTAAATAATCTTTCAAAACTCAGTGGACCATATATGTGTGGTTCTATTTCCAGATTCTCTGTTTTATTCCAATGATCTATATGTCTTTCCTTACACCAACATTGCCTTGATTACTGTAGCTTTAGAAGAAGTCTTAAAATTAGGTACTAAACATCTTCCAACCGTTTTTTTGTTTTTTATCTTTTCTAGGTTCTTTGTACTCCTACATAACTTTTAAATTTCAATATCCAATTCTTCATTTATAGCAAGTATACACAGACCTGAATATTTGTATATACCTTGTGTTTTCTAATCCTGCTAAATTCAAGTACAAGTTCTAGGGGCTCCTAGAGATTTCTTAGTATTTTCTCTGTAGATGATCATTTCATCTACCTATAAAGATTTTGCTTCTACTTTGACAATCCTATCCTAATTGTGTCATTTTATTACCAGACTATTTTGGTGGGGCCTAGGTTTCCAAGTTTAATGGACAGATAAAGAATAAGCATATCTGCCCTTGTTCCCCACCTTAAGGAGAAAGCATTGTATCTTCTCCATTCATATAAGGTGTTCTCGCTGTAAGTATGGAGTACATGTCTTTAAGCTGTTGAGGAGGTTCTGTTCTACTTCTAGTCTCCTGATAGCTTTTACCATGAACAGCTGTAGAATTTAGTCCAATACTTTTTCTTCAACTAGTGACAGGATCATATGGCTTTTTCCTTTCCTCTGTTGAAGTGATGACTTTTGGGGGTGGATCTTCCAATGCTGAACCAACACTACCATCCCTATAACAAAACCACTTTCTACATACTGCCAGATCTGACTTCTATTAGTTTGTTTTGTTAAACAAATTTCTATCTATGTTCATACTTTTTTCTTTTGTTATCTTTATCCAGTTTTAGGATTAGCACAATGTTGAGTTCCTAAAATGAGGGGAGAAGTGTTCCTTGTTTTTTCTGCTTTAATTGTTTGATATAATTTATCAGTTAAAATGTATATGAGCCTGCTGTTATCATATAGGTAGGTTTTCAAGCTAGGAATATACTTTCTTTAATAGGTGCTATTCAAATTTTATATTTCCTCCAGAGTTAGTTTCATTAATTTGTCTTCCAAGGTACTTCTTAGAAGTTGTCAAATTTATTTCAAAAAAGATTTTTGTAATATGCTTTCCCATATCCTTTTAAATTCTGTAAAATCTGTGGTAATGTCTCCTAGATCTTGATATTTTAATTTAAAAAATGTATAATTGATATTGTGTAACAAGAAGAAAAGGTCTAAAGGAGCAGGGGAAGTGGGAGGGGTAGGGGAGAGGAAAAAAGGAAAAAGAAGAAATATGAGAAAAGGAAAAAATGGAAACAAAGTCTATAAATAGGGAAGGGTGGGGGGGTGAAGGGAGGGCAAGGGAAGTGGAAAAAAAATAAGAACCAAGACACTCATGTAATGGTACAAGATCCCAATGATGAATGTAACTGTATTTTATACCTAAAATGTACCAATAAACTTAATGGGAATAAATAAATAAATAAATAAATAAATAAATAAATAAATAAATAGATTTCCCCAAAAGTTAAATGTGTTTGGAAAGTGATTGGATCTTAGGGGCACTTTATTCTTTAGTGGATTAGCCCACTGATGAGTTCATAGCTAACTTGCTTTAGAATGTAAGGCCTAGTTAGAGGAGAGTCACTGGGAGTGTGACCTGGAAATGGTATGTTCTTGTCCCTGGCTGTTTTTTTTGTACCAGGGATTGAACAGAACCTTGTGCTTGTGAGGCAGGTGGCAGCACCACTGAGCTAAATCCCCAGCCCTCTGGCTTCTTTTTCTGTTTCCTGGCCACAGTGAGTTGAGCATTTTTCCTCCACCATACCTTTCTGCCATGCTTTTTCTGCCTTGGAGCCAGCCAACCATAAACTGAATCATTTGAAAACCATACGCTAAAATAAACCCTTCCTTCTTATTCTTTCCTCTTCTTTAAGTTACAGGTATTGAGTATTTTGTCCAGTGACAGGAAAGTAACTAATACAGAAAATTGGAACTGGGAGTGGGGCCATTGCTGTGACTGTATCTGTATCTATGTAGTTTAGGTCATTTGGAACTGATTTACCGGAAGAGTTTGGAAAGCCTTAGAAAAGCAGGCTAAAGAAGCCCTAGAATGCTGTAAGTGAAGCCTAATGAATGATTCTGGTCAGAGCTACAAGATCACAATGCTGATAGGAATGCAGAGAGTAAAGGCCAGGCTCAAGAAGTTTCACTTAGGAACAAGGGCTCTATTGGTAATTGGGCTAAAGGTCATATATGTTACTCTCTGACAAAATGTTTGTCTACATTTTGTCCATGTCCTCAAATGTTTCAGGAGACTGAAATTAAGAAAAGTGAACTAACTGACCTGGTAGGGAAAATTTCAAGGCAGCCCAACATTCAGCCTGTGGCATGGATACTGCTGCCCATGCTTTCAGCCAGATTTATAGCGAAAATCAGAAACAAAAGTAGAACCAAAAGATGTGAAAAATTTGTGGTTTCACTAGAAAAAAAATGTCTGCAAACTTGGGGCCATGGAGAGCAGGATTGCTAAAAAGATTACCATTAAAAATAAGCAAAGTGGGTTCAAAAATGGGCATCTGGAAGGAACAGACATTTCTCAGACAAAGAAGTAAAAACAGCAAATAAATATATGAAAAAATATTCAACATCACTTGTCATTTGAGAGATGCAAATGAAAACAACACTGAGATTCCACCTCACCCCACAAAGAATGACTGCTATCAAGAAATCAACCAATAGCAAATGCTGGAGGGGGTGGGGAGAGAAAGGAACCCTTCTCTATTGTTGGTGGGAGTGCACACTGGTGCAACCACTGTGGAAATCCATATGGAGATACCTCAAAGAACTAGGACTACAGGTCCCATTTGACCCAGCTATTCCCCTACTGGGTATCTTCCCCAAAGAATTAAAAGAATCATACCACAACGATATATGTGCACCTATGTTTATAGCGGCACAATTTATAATAGCTAAGGATTGGAAACAGCCCAAGTGCCCATCAACTGGAAACTGGATAAAGAAGATGTGGTTTTTTTTATAAAATGGAGTACTACTCAGCCATAAAGAACGAGAAACTAGAGACATTTATAGCTAAATGGATGCATATTAAGGCCATACTCTTAAGTGAAATAAATAGGACACCCATGTGTAAATACCAATAGTATCTCTAGTGTGAGAAACTGAAAGTGTATATAAGGATGAAAATGATTAAAATGAATAATTGATAATTTGAAATAGGACAAAGTCCAAAGGTGGAGGGGTGGCAGGAGGGGAAGGGGAAAGGGAAGAAGGGAAAGGAAAAATTATGAGAAAGAAAAAAAAAATGGAAACAAAGTCTATGTAAATAGGGAAGGGTGGTGGGGGTGAAGGGCACATAGGTAATGGGGAAAAAAAATAAGAAGATACATCCTGTTCAGGTACAAACACCCAATGATAAATGTAAATGTATTGTATACCTAAAATGTACCAATTAATATATAAATTTTAAAAAATAAGCAAAGTGTTTGTCATCAGAACATTAGGAAAAATGGCTTGAAGTCATCTCAGGATTTGGCCAGATGCCACCACTCAGGTGCTCATTCAGGGATACCTAAGAAAGTGCTTCCCTGAGTTCAGCTATTCAGAGAGATCGATGCAACAATGGATGGAGAGGGCCAGGCTACTGCGGGCAGGAGTCCCTGGAATTATCCACATGATACTGGCTTTTCAGGCAAGCAGAATGTAGGTTAGGAGATCATGGAGGCTTCCACCCAGATTTCAAAACAAGTCCAGGAAGGCCAGGTAAAAATGTGTGACAGAGTCGCAGTCTGCAAAATGCCCCTTAAAGCCTGATATGTGAAGCTGTGAGAGTGAAGCCAAAGGTACAGTGGAAACCTCAGGAAGTTGGAAATGGCAGGACTGTGGAATGTCTGCTGAGAAAAACCACAGGCAGTGAGCAGAGCCAGCCCAAGAGAAAGGACATGTGGGCTGCAACCAGCGAGGTCATAGTGGCAGGGCTGCCCAAGCCCTTTGGAGTTCACATCTTCCCACAACTCACTCCACATGCTGGACATGGGACTACAAGAGTAACATTTGTCCTGCTGGGTTTCAGCCTTGCTTTAGTGCTATTCCCTTCTCTTCCTCCATTGAGGAGAGGGAATGTTTATCCTGTGCCATTGTATGTTGGAAGTATTTAACTTTCTTTTTTATTTTTATGGGGGCTCACAGCTAAGAGTTTGCCTTAAGTCTCAGAGCAGACTTTGGACTTGAACTTTTCAGCAATTGGGACATTTAACACTGTGCCAACTCTTAGAGACGGACTAAATGAATTCTGCATGAGAGGACATGAGCCTTTTAGGGGCCAGGGGTGAACTGATGTTCTCCCCAATGTCACATGTGTTTGGAAGGTGATTGGATCATGGAGACTGTATATTCATTAGTGAATTAGTCCACTGATGAGTTCGTAGATGACTTGTTAGGAGGTAGCTCCCAGTTAGAAGTGGGTCACTAGGTTGTGACCTGGAAGGTATATTCTTATCCCCAGGCTACTCCCTTTTCTCTGTTTCCTGACCACTATGAGTCGAGTAGCTTTTCTCTACCATGTTATTTCTGCCTTGGAGCCAACCAACCATGGACTGAGTCATCTGAAAACTATGTGCCAAAAATAAATCTTCCCTTCTTTAAGTGGTGGGTGTCAGATATTTTGTCCCACTGACAGGAAAATGACTAATATATGGGCTGACCTGAGAAGCATATATGTAAAAAAAAGGCTTTTCCTTCGTGGGAAAGACTTCACCTGACTCGGCATAATATCAAGGCCGAGCACTCTGCTATGTAATACTCACAGAGTAATTGTGAGCCTTCACATCAGAAGCAAATCACCTGTGTTGGTGTTTGCTATAGTGATAAGGAAATAATACACAACATGGCAGGCCTTTGTCTGTTCCCCCGCCACCCATGTTTTTTCCAGGAATCATAAGATGTTTTGTTAAACCCACCTGCACTGGAAATGTAACTATTCAAGCAATGTAACTGTTCAAGCTGCAAGATGTCCCTACCCCATAACTCCACTCCTCTGCTTCTGTAAACATTCTTGCCCAGTGCATCAACCCAAATTCCCTGCCCCATAGATCTTTATATAATGTTGCTTCCATTTCAGTGTGGGGCTCAGACTTCAGAGTGAGAACTCCTCTGGGCTTCCTGGCGTAATAAAAAGTTCCCTCAATTTCTCCAAGTGCCACTCGGTTTCTTCACCTCCGGAGACTCTGGATAGCTCCCACGCTTGGTTGTAACACTGAGCTGTGACACTTGGCTGTAATGCTAAGCTGTCACACTTTGGTGTAACAGTAGAGTTCAAAGGACTATTTCAGACCTGAGAACGATAAAGGTTCTACCTTAAGGAAAGTACACAGAGGTATCGACATCCAAGATGATAGTTTAAAAACTGGGCTACACATTTGAATCACCAAGAGAGCTTTCTAAATCTAGGTGTCAATTCCCACCCCCAATGGTTTTGCCTAGGGTATGGCCTGAGCATCAGGATGTAAAGCTCCCACGTGTAGTTGAGAAACACTGATCTATGTAACAAATAAGGACTGGCCTCCTATTTGCCAATTAGCTGATCTACAAATTTTTATTGAGCATTTACCATGTATGGAAGTTGAGGAAAATTCTTCAAAGGGATCAGGTGACATTTTTCTTAAAAGAATCAAATCTCTTCTTAAGAGCACTTTCCTTACTCATAAACTTATAACTTCCTGCCCTGATTCTTCACTTCAAATAGGAGCTAGCTAATTATTTCTGTGGCAATTTTTCTTTTTCCTAAGATTAAGTAAAAATAAAACACCCTTCACAAGTTTACTTGTTTGAAGTGGTTAGAAACACAGGAGACATTTTAAGTATATATTTACAAATGTATTTTTCTATGAGTCCTAATGAAGTGAAATTGTAGAGAAGTGAACAAATCAACAAGGATCTCAGGAGACTGACTCCTGAGTCATATTTACCCATCTGGTTTTCTAGGAGCTAGAGCCTCACAAAGAAGTGATAATTGACAGAGGGAAAGCTAAAGAACAACAACTACAGAAGTAGAGAAACCAAGAAACTAAAAGAGGGATTGTGTGAAGGAGATTTGAGGAGAGTTAAAGACAAGAGGTAAGTGGATCACTTCATTCCATGGGAGGTTCTCATCTCCCAGGGTTAACTGTTACCTGCAAAAGATACCTTTAATGGAGTTCACTTAAAAATGAAACTATAAGTTGTCATAATTTGCTTAAATTACTTTAAAAATGAAAGCAAATGCAATTGAGTTTAGAAGTAACAAAATGCATTCAATGCAGTGTTCTTAGAATGAAGAATGAGTCAAGTATTAATTTTGTATTTTTGTTGTTGTTAACTTTCCTGACAAAATTGTAAGATGTCATAATATACTCAGTATTTCACATTTCACTTCTGGAGTGCAGTAATGCTGGTTAGAAAATATTTATAGTTTTTTTGACATCATTTTCCCAAGGGTCTCACTACACTTTGATATTCACATTCTCTATTTATACTCTTCTTCCTTGATTTCTCTTCTCTAGTGGTTAAACAAACTGCCAGATCCTTATCTGTTGAATAATGGCTGGTAATGTAATTTATGCACTTCATCAACAATTTAATAAAATTCTCAACCTTTTGAGATATAATTTTCTTTGCAAGTGACTTATATAAGTTTTATTGTGTCATATTTTTTATTTTTTATATTATTTGATAGTCACTGAAAGACTGACCAGAACATTGACATGATAGGCTAATATAAGTATTCTGATAAGCCAGGAAAAATAATTGGATGGGAACTAATGTATAAGTGGTTTCTTTAGTATGGATATTTGTGGGCAATGATCACTTTTCCCTAAACTGCCTTATAATATTAAAATTTAGATACAAGTAATTGTATAATGAAGTCTTTATGTATAAAACTTTTAAAGGG
This sequence comes from Heterocephalus glaber, assembly GCF_053883595.1. NCBI lineage: Eukaryota > Metazoa > Chordata > Mammalia > Rodentia > Bathyergidae > Heterocephalus > Heterocephalus glaber. The sequence goes on along the minus strand of NW_028258163.1, from coordinate 7,768,585 downwards.
AGTCCAGATTTTACTTCTTTTTTTCTCACCTTTAGATCTGTTACTACTTGCAAAGAAAGACTTTCAAGTAAAATCAAAAATGACTCCTGTTATATTCTCCCACAGATGAACATTGAAATAATAGGATTAAGATATTTTATGTGAAATTATCTAATGGTTTCCCAAAAGTTAATTTCTAAAGGGACATCATTCTGGGAGTAATGAGACTAAACTCATGAGTGAATATAAGTAATAAAGGTTATTAATAACTAGAGTTATAAATAGCTGGGTATAAAAGTAATTGCTGGCATGTGGATGATTAAATGATTGGAAACCAACCACTGAGATGCCCCTTCTTACCAAGTAGAAGTTATCTTACAACAGTTAAAAGCCATACAGGGAAATGGCCATAAACACCATGGAAATTGTACCAGAAAACATCCAAGAGAAGTCTCCTGCTCACATCATAGCAACCTCCCATGCCTATTTTAAATTACTACCGTAAAAAATGAACCCTATACTTTGACTTCTGTCATGCTTAATTGAAACAGTCCTCTAAGAAAGGGACAGAGGGAAGGGGAATGCATGTCAAAGTCCTATCCTCAACTGAATTGTCCCAGTTTTTAACTATGAAATCTACATAGTTAAATGTACACATTACAGTGAACAAGGTAAGAAGTGAAATGTGCAGAGTTTACTGCATCAAAGATTGGTGTGAGTTCTCAAAAGCTAAAGAAATTTCAAATAATTTCAAATCAATAAAATTTTAAGTGATATAGAAAAATCTACACATCACACTAAATAGCAGATGTTAAACATTTCAAAAGGAAGCTCATCTGCTCAAAGCAGATAAAAAATGAAAATAAAACAAAGCAAACAAAGTGATATCAGTAGTATCAGTAACCTCACTATTCAGAAAATCGAGAATTTAATAGGCAATGAAGCATTATCAGTGTATTTTAATAAAAGAAATTAGAATGAATGAAGACAAAATGAGAAAGAGAAGAAAATTTCTGGCAATTGTGTTTACATCCTACTTCAGCTATCAAGAAAAGGAATTCTCTTATAAGCCAAGATTGCAATATTCTTTTTCATAATGGAATTCTGAATCAAGTTTCTAGCCCTAAGAACCAGAAACAAGTGGTAATATGGTGAATTTGTGTAATCAGCCAATGCAGAGACCAGTCAATGCTGAAGAAAAATCATCCTGGGAAGCTTTTTATACCCAATTTAAAATAATAAACCAAATGAACCATCAGACTGAGAAGGAGAAAGCACTATTTCTTGCTGCCAATCTAAAGGGAACTGATCTTACTCTGGTAAGCAGTTTTTCAGAAAAAAAGAAAGAACTCTCCAGTATTATTCACACATTAACCAGACTTTCTAAAGTTGTACATAAGGCAGGATTGACCAGAGCGAAATTCAAGAATTCTATTGGAAAAAATGTTGTCATAATCAGAATGACTGAAGATACTGAATATTATTGCATTGAATCTATCTAGATGCCCCAAGGACTAAAATCATGTCCAAACTCCATTTTCTGAAGCATTTTGTACGACATTAACTGAAAATAAAGTTACATTGTTTTTTGTCTATTTTATTTTTTATTTTTTTAATTCATCAAGTTTATTGGTACATTTTAGGTATACAATATGATGACATTCATCATTGGGAATTTGTGCCTGTACGTGATGTATCTTGGCTCTTATTTTTTCCCCATTCCCCTGCCCTCCCTTCAACCTCTCCACCCCTCCCTATTTATATAGACTTTGTTTCTGATTTTTCCTTTTCTCATATTTTTTCTTTCCCTTCATTCCTTTCCCCTACCCCCCGCCCCACTTCCCCTTCCCCTTTGGACCTTTTCTTCCTATTTCACATTATCTATTATACATTTTGATCCTCACTTACACTTTCAATTTCTCACAACAGAGAAACTATTCAGTACATTGTTTTTGCTCTAAGTCAAATATTATACCCACTCTCTATACACCTTATTGTTTAATATTCCTGATAAATGTTGGGTGAGAACATAACAAATATATAGAATGCAAGCAAGTATTCCACAAAATATAGAGCAATCCACATATGTGAGGAAATTAGTTGAAACTAAGAAAAGGACTGTATTTTTCACTTTCTTGTTGCTGGGTCAAAATACTCAGCACCCACAATTTAAAGGAAGAGAAGCCTATTTTGGCTTGTGGTTTCAGAGGGTTGAGTCCATGGTTGGGTAGCTCCAAGGCAGAAACAACATGATGGAAGGGCATGGAAGAGGAGAACTGCTTAACTCATGGCAGCCAAGAAGCAAAGAGAGAATAAAGGAGCCAGGGACAAGAATATAGCCTTTCAGGTCATGCCCCCAGTGACCCACTTTTGCCAACCAGGCCCTACCTCCTAATAGCACATTTAGCTATGAACTCATCAGTGAACTAATCCACTGATGAGTATAGCATTCCCTTGATCCAATAACCTTCCAAAAGCCCCACCTTTGAACACATGAGACCTTTGGGGGACATTTTATTGAGGGGTGATATTTTCTATCTAAATCATAACAAGGGCCATCCAGAATGATCAAAAGAAAACATCAGGGATCACACTGGGCCAGAAATAGTAGTGTCTTACCAGCAACCATCTCAGAAAATGAAAAAATAATGGTGCATTTCACAGGCTACTTGGAAGGGTCTTTCTTTATTAGTAGCAAATAATTAGTCCTAGACTAGGGACTATTCCGTTCCCACCTAACAAATCTTAAAAGCAAGACCTACCTAAAACAACTTCAAAAAAGAAGAACCAAGCCAAAGGACTTAACTGTCGTGATTATAAGCAGATCAGTATTGCTTGGACATAAAGGATGAGGACTATGAGGAGGGATTACCAAGGGTAATGAATCTTTTAGGGGTGATGATTATGTTGATTACTTGATTGTGGTGATAATTTCATGGGTGTATACATATATCCAAATTTATCATATTGTGCATTTTATTTATGTATTTATGTTTATTGCATTTCAAGTGTACCTAAATAAAGCAAAATTTTGTAATAGGGTAAGTAGAAAACTTAAATTAATTGAGTACAAATGTGTCATGTATCTTTATTTGCCTTTCTAGCTTTACTTTCTTTCTCCCTCTCCATATTTTTCTTTGCTCTGTGCCCTCAGAGATTGATTTCTGGTAAAATTCAGAAACTCTTTTGTATTCTTGCTGCTATTTGGATTTAACTAATGAAGAGGAACAGCAGAAAATCAGAAAGTAAGAGAATGAGTTTGAGCATTGATTTCTCCAGCTTCATCATGGCAGGATTATATCAGACAGGGGGTACCAGAGTTCTCAATTCTTGTCAGGTCACCCTCTACAGATAGTCTCTTCTCTTTTGAAGCCCCAGTAACTGCTACTGCTTCGCATTCCTTAATCCTTTACAGTAGAAATGGAGCCTAATGTTATGAACCCTGGGGTGCTTTCCTTTTGGAAAGGAAGACCACACATTTGTAAATGATCTTGTGCAAGTGAGGTCAGGTGTTTCCTGCTATGGTTTCAGCTGACCAAAAATTGTGTCCAAATATGTCACTAATCATAGTAAACTCTCCAGTTTAAAAGACTAATGGATAGACTGATTTAAGAACAATAACAAAATCTAACTATATGCTGTTTATGAATGACTTGGTGAAGACACAAGAAGAAAGAAATGTTAGGAGCACATCCAAAATAAATTTAAAAGTGCATATATATATATATATATATATATATATATATATATATATATATGGTCACACCAAACATAAAGCATTTGGGAAAATCAAGAAGGTGAACAATAATGATGAAAAAGTAAAATTCACTAGATAGGTGTAACTATTCAAAACATGTACACATTTAACAAATAACATCAACCTATTTAAAGCAAAAACTCCACAGAATTCCAAAAAGAAATTGAAAAATTCATAAATATAGTGGAAGATTTTAACATACTTCTCTCAATAACTGATAGAAAGCAAAAATTGGGGATGGGATTTAACTTCATGGTAGAGTACTTGCCAAGCATGTGTGAGGCCCTGTATTCAAGCTCTAGTACAGTATACACACACACACACAAATTAGTTAAGATGTAGGACATATGAACAACCCAATAATTAGAACATACACTTTACAAACACACATTTATAAAAGATTGTTATAAAGTGAGCTTTTTAAAAATATCAAAGTATACGTATCAAGAACAAAAAAAGACATATTCTCTGATTATTAGTTGAAACTCAGCAAAAACAAAAAATAAAAAACAAATCCTGTACATGATGAAACACTTCCCTAAAAATGATACTTTAATAAACAGTAAGTATCAAAAGGGATTCAACATGATTACTAATCAAGGAAATAGAAATTAAAACTACAGTAATAAATAGTACCTACCTGGAAAACAAACATTAAAAAGATTGTTATTACAAGACAGGTAAGGATGTAGAGGAATTGTCACTCTTAGGTATTTCTGTTGAGAGTATAACTTGTTACAATGGTTTGGGGAAACATTGGCAGGATCTACTGAAGCGACACATATACCTTGTGGCTCAGTAATTACGCTCCGAGGTACATGCCTAACAGAAATGAGTACATATCTTCACCATAAAACTTGTATAAAAACTTTTGTAGCAGCTTCATTCATAACAACCCTAAACAGGCAACATCTCAGATGTCTATCAACAAGAGCATAGGTAGATTTGATTATATTTTTACAATGGAACATTATGAGGATTAAAAACCAATGAATTAGGGTCCACAGAACAACATTAATGAATCTCATAGATGCTGTGTTGAATAAAAGTAGCTGAACATACTACATAATACATACATACTGCATAATAATCTACATAATAATTATATTTGTAAGAATTTTAAGAACAGACAAAACTAGTCTATAGTGATAGAAATGATTATAGTGGTTGCCTCTGAAAGTAAGGCATTAACTGAGAAAGAATGCAAAGAAAAAAATTTTAAATGTTATTGTGGTAGGATCATTTATCACCTGCCCTTTTTTGTTTGTTTGTTTGTTTTTGAGACAGGGTCTCATGCTGTAACTCAGGCTGGCCTTGCACTATGTAGCCCAGCAATCTTCCTGCTTCAGCCTCCTGAGTGTTAGAATTACAGGTGTGTGCCAATATGCCAGGCTTCATCTGCCCTCTTGATAAATTTTTTTTTATGTACCAGGGATCAAATTTGGGTCCTTGCGCTTGCGGGGCAGGTGGTGGAACCACTGAGCTAAATCCCTGGCCCCCTCTTGATAAATTTGTAATAATACAATACAGTATTTTATTGTTAACTACAGGTACAATGTTGTGCAGCAGATCTCTAGAATTGAATCGTCTTGAGTAATTGAAACTCTGTGCTCACTGATTAGCAACTCCCTGTTTTTCTCTCTTCCATATCCTAGCCAAACACCATTCAATTATTTGATTCTACAAATTTTACTGTTTTAGACACCTGATCTAAGTGGAACCATGCAGCATTTATTCTAGAGTGACTGGTTTATTTCTCTTAGCATAATGTGGGAATGTAAAATAATATAGCTGTGATGGAAAACAGTACGGAATTTCCTCAAAAACTTTAAAATTAGAATTAACATATGATCTAACAATCTTATTTCTAGGTATATAGAAAAAAGAATTAAAATCAAGATCTGCACTCCCATGATCATTACACCATTATTTACAACAATCAAGATACAGAAACAACCTAAACACCCAGAAATGGATGAGTAGATAGATAAAATGTATAAATGCACACTGGAATATTATAAAAAGAAAGAAATTGTGCCATGTATGACAACATAGATGAACCTTGAGAACATGTGAAGTAGCCTTCTAATGAATAGAAGAAAAGACTATCTGTAAGGTTAAACATAGTTACCTATCAGGTGTTGTCATAACACATCATATAGAATATAATATGTATACATAGCTAAGTTTTTTATCAAGTTTTACACTTACGCTTGATGATTTTTCTTGTATATGATATATCTCAATTTAAAAGTACATAAAATGGGACCGGGGATTTAGCTCAGTGGTTCTGGCGCCTGCCGCGCAAGCGCAAAGTCGTGAGTTTGATCCCTGGTACCGAAAAAAAAAAAAAGTACATAAAATGGTCTTAAAATTAAAAATTTTAAAAATTAAGCCAGCTATTTAAAATTCATTTACGTAAGAAAACAAGTTCAGACCGTTTTTACCAGAGATTTATTTCTATCCTCTGCAAAATAAGACCTTCAACTTGCTTCATGAGTCTAATATAACTTTAGTACCAAAACTAGATTAGAAAAGTATGAGAAGGAAAATGTACAGGCCTGTCTCATGAACTAACATAGATTGAAAAATCTTAAATAAAATTTTAGCATGCTAAGCGAAAAGGAGAAAAAAAAAACACTGTGGAAAGCTTGAATTTATCTCTCCAAATGCAAGGATGATATAACATTTGAAAATCAATTAATGTCTTTTGCCATGCCGTCAGACCAAAGGTCCAGAAATATGCATAGAAGTCCACTTTCTACTAGTATATATAGCATGAGAATTCATATGTTAGCAAAGGATAAGGACCAGGAAGCTTACAAAGGGCTAGAAGATAATTGCATTCCCACCAATCAGAGAGGTGTGTGTATGTGTGTGTGTGTGAATGTGTGTGTGTGTGTAACTGAGGATTGAACCCAGAGCCTTCACACAGAGCTCCCCCCCACCCCCGCACACACACACAGCTTTTTAAATTTTGAGACTGGGTTTTGCTAAGTCATAAATTGCCCAGGCTGGGCTCAAATTTGTAATCCTCCTTCTTCAGCCTCCCACAGTGCTTGGATTACAGGCTTGTGCCTTCATCCCCAGTAGAGAGACCAGTTAAAATACTTAGATCAAGGGGGCCTGGGGATTTAGCTCAGTGGTTCCAGCGCCTGCCTCATAAGTGCAAGGATCCGAGTTCAATCCCCAGTACCAAAAAAAAAACAAACAAAAAAACACCTTAGGTCATTCATTAGAGACACCAAAGGATGGATCTTTACCAGTAGGTTTAAATTACCCCTAGAGTAAGAGACATAGTGTACCTACTCTAAAGAAGATTAAAAACAAGACTCAAAAGAATCAAGCTGTTCTACAAGTAACTGCTGATCAAAATAAACTCACCATTCTTTAAAGAAAAACATTGAAACACAAATGCTCAATAGAATAACATTCACAATATTCAGAATCCCCCCCAAAAATTACTAGATGTGCAAAGGAGAAAATATGTCACAAAAAACAAGAAAACATGAACTCAATAAAAACTCAGAAATTAGAAAAATGACAGAATTACCAAATAAAGACTTAAAAAGTTATATATATAGTTCAAGGATTTAAGAAAAACAAATATATGCAAGAATTTTTAAAAAGCAAACATTTCTGTTTTTTCATTTTAATCATTTTAATCCTTAATTACTAATAAACGAATGATTGATAATTTGAAATAGGAAGAAAAGGTTCAAAGGGGTAGGGGTGACAGGAGGGGAAGGGGAGAGATCAGAGTCACAGGCTGGAATCTGGAAAGAATCCATATATAGATTGTGTTTAAAACTATAGGAAGAGATGTAGCTAGAGACTAGGCTGGAGCTCATCAGTGGGTTCGGAAGGAAGAGTCACTGAGATCAAAAGAGATCAGAGAAAGCACATACATCTATGTATAGTACACAGTACTCGATGTGATAAATGACTGTTACTGTTTTAGGTACTTATCATAACATGCTGTGCTTTTCATTCTTTAGAGCATAATCCTACTTATATAAAAGAGTTTACTGTAAAACAGTGTGCTGCTATGCTAGTGGTAGCCTCAAGTATCTCGTGTTTAACTGCCTATTTGGATAATATCAAGGGGCCATCACAGATGATTGAAGTATACCTTCTCAGTTTGCACTTAGAAGATGGCACTCTGTGTGGTACTTTGCGATACAAACGGATGAAACTGCCTAATAACATATTTCTCAGGTTATATTTCCATCACAAGTCACATGACTGTATTGAAATTTAAATTTTAAAAAATTTGGCCAATGTGGAGTGTACTAGCTAATTAGAATTTTTTTACAGGCCACTATTTGTTCAATATTAGTTTTGAAAGTCTTTCTAAAACAAATCACATCCTTTGATGTCTTGTTAATGCTTGAGATGGTTTTTCTTAATTATATGGAAAAATGTTTAAGTACTTTTCAGTTTTGCTTTGGTTGAGTTCTATTATATTTGAATATTACTGTAGTTTTTTTCCCTTGCATTGCTTTTCTTTGAATAACTTTAATTTTTGTATATGTGTGTGTTTAGTGAATGATAATAAAGTTACACATTTTTACTTTTAAAAAACAAACATTTCTAAATATGAAAAATGCAATATCTGAATTGACCTTGTCCCTGGTTGACCTAAGGAGACCCCTGGTGAGGAGAAGGAAAAGCGGGTGTGGCTGTGGAGAATTAGGCCTCTGACAAAATGTTCAGATTCCGACATTTCAAACGTAATTTTGTATCAATGAAATATCAACATCAAAATATTAATAAAATAGTCTTATAATAGTTTATTAAAAATCATTGTCTTGAGAAAGGCATGTCCAAACTATTCTGCCATCTCCTTTAATATTCCAAGAATCAAGACTTAGGCACCTGCTCCAGTTGTTAGCTCTGTTTTTTGCACAATGTACTCTTTCTTCCTGTCAGGCTTAGGTAGAAGGGAGATACTATGACATCTTGAAAGGTTAGGGTCTACTGTTGGATCCAGGGGCTTCACAGAGAAATGAGGAAGATGGAGAAAGAGGAGGAGAAGGGAAGGAAAGTACCTCAATTGTTCACTTTCTCTGCCCTCTACCACTGCCAACTTGGAAGTAACCTTTCAGAAAGAGTTGTCTTCAGATGTATCCAGATAAATCGAGGAAAGTACCAAAAGGAAAATGGTCCTGTGCCAATGTGGGGTAGAGATCAGAATGGTGTCCTTGGCCAGCCAGATGGCTTAGGGAACTGGCAAGAAAACAGCAAACCCTCCAAGTGTGCATTCTGGAGAGGATGGGGTGACTCACAACAGAAGTTGACCACATGGTCAGAGGCTGACTGGAAAGAGTGTATGGCAGCCCCTGAGGTGGCGAGAGAGAAGGGAAGCACAAGGAGGCAGGAAGCATCTCTGCATCCCCACACATTATCGAGACCCCAGGCTGTGTGTGAGAGTAGCTGCAGGCTTCAGCCACAAAAGCCAGGAAAGTGAGTACCAGCCTAGACGGACAAATGGTAATAGAATCAAAATGTTCATCATTTTCCTCTCCTACAGAGAAGCTCAAGAGTGTTTCTTCCCGAAAGCTGAGATACCATCATACAGAACAGATGGGCAGAGGGTGGGAAACTGAAATTTCTAAAAGACTGAACGTTTTTCTTCCTGGAGGCCAAGGACCACCTCAGGGTAGTGTAAAATTATTGCATCAGTCCAAGAAATAAACCAGAATAGACTTCAAGTTAGTATGAAGAGCAAAAATCAGGAAACTATATTTTCTCTGTCCATCTGAATTGTATTTTTGTCCTACTGTTAGAATAAATCTGGAAATAATTGTTTGAAGAGAATAGATGATATGAGTTTGCAAGCCTTGGTAGAATAAACAAGAACATTGACATCAAAATTAGAATTCTAGAACTGGGATGCACTGATTAAAGTCTGGAAATTTTATTTTGGGGATGAATAAGAGGAAACAGTAATTTAATATTAATCATTACCCTAAGTTATTGTGAAGGCTGAAAATATAGTATGAAAATAAATTTAGATAAGTTAGTATATAGGCAGAATTTATGAGTAAAAAATGACAATAACAACTAAACAAAACTGAGGACTTTGAAATGATGCTTTTCAAATTAGCACAGTATATTATCTCTGCAAAGGTCAATATGGCACTTGGTTGGCCATTGGTATGATCTTGAGTAGATTCAGAATGACTAACCAGAGTAGTAGTTCTTATCTTTTGTGAAGCAATATATGACATAGTATAATATGATATACCAATAAACACAACAGCTGAAGAAATTCTGATAAATACCCTATTGATATATAATGGTAGGTTAGCAAAGTGATAGGTTTGAAAGGCAGGTTTAAAGGGTCCCAAGGAAGAAATGTCTGAAACAATCTTTAAAGAAAAAAGCATATAGATGTACAGAGAAAAGTGAGAAGGTCTGAAAAGGAGACACTTGCCCTATGTGAGTGAGTGATGTGTAAAAGATGGCAAAAATAGTGATGAGAAGGGGCAGTTCTTAAAAGATCTGATAGCAAAATCATTATAGATTGGTAGGCACTAGTCTGAGAAATCTTCACATACCAGTTTATTTAAAACTCATGGACCCCTTTTGAGGTAGCTACTAGCATTATTAGCATACCCGTTTTACAAATAAGGAAACTGAAACATAGAGAGTTTATAAAACTTACCCACTGCCCTCAGATTCAGGTTTCCAGCACAGGCTCACCAGCTCTCTTAGATACATAATCTTTTCTTAAGTTCCACATGAATCTACCATTCTAAAAATTAAAAGGAATTTAGATTTTAAAGCAATAAGAAATTTGGATTTGGGGGCAATAAAGACTCACAAGAAATTTTTGACATCTTTATGCCCAACTGTACTTCCATTTTTTTTTCTGCTGGGAGAAATATACAGTAAAAATCCATTTTGACCTTCTAAGTTAATGGAAAAACAATTCCATTTTAGGAGTTTATACAACAGTTATAGCGTGCATATGTATGAAGACATATGTACAAGCATATTTATGGCAGTGTTTGTGTTCACAAAAGACAGGAGATCAATCTAAATGTTTAGCAATAGAAAACCAATTAAATAAATTATGTTTCATTCATCCCGTGCATTACATCCTTCCAAAGAACTGAGAAAGATCTATATGTACTGATGCATAGAACGATCTCTGACATCTATTGTTGCTTGTAAAAAAAAAAAAAGGAACCAAAGAGTCAATGGCAGATTTATTCCAGTTGCCTAACATAGCCGCTCTTCACCTTTCTGTTACTTCCATTCGAAACCAGCCCATACGGACCACATCTCTGGGCTCCTAGGTCCGCTGGATGCTGGTTGGGTTGGTTGATAGGAATCCCTAGCATGGACCAAAAAGAGAGATGATCAGAGCATTTGTTTCCTCCTTGCCTTGAACTAACTACATCACTACTCCCCTTCTCTATGACCACTTCTTTCCATATTTAGGTAATCACTTATGTTCCTGCTTTCTTTGAGCTATGTATAGGTCTAACTGCTACACTGCTACCAGCTTAGTTATGGAACTATTTCCTGTTGTTCCCCTATATAATAGCCCACGTATGTTATTTGTTGATAATTTCTTTGTGAAGAACCAGCTCTCCAATTTCCTAAATTTGAGTATCCTTTCTGTTTCTTATTTTGACCTAAATGTGCTACCATTTTAATAAAAAAAAAAGTGCTGGTGATATAGAAAAATATACACTCAACTATGTGTATGTAAAACTATGCACAGAGACTATGTGGAGGACAGTATATTATAAATGACATCAATGACTGTTAGGGAGAGGAAATGTCAGTGAAGGTTAGAAATGGAAGGAGGTCTTATCTTCCTAGAATATCCTTTTATATTGTTTGGGTTTCTTACCATGCCAGTGTATTAGCCAGCAAGAAAAACAGTAAAATGTAATATTAAGAAAATAGGGCTGGGGATGAACTCAGTGGTTTAGCTGCCTGCTGCGCAAGCGCAAGGACCTGAGTTCGATCCCTGGTACCAAAAAAAAAAGAAAAAGAAAAAGACTGACTTAAGTTGGATATATGCTTGTGTCAGCTGAAGTTTAACTATATTATTTGGGCTGGGGATTTAGCTCAGTGGTTCCAGTGCCTTCCGCACAAGCGCAAGGTCCCGAGTTCGATCCCCGGTACTGGAAAAAAAAAAAAGGAAAACAACTACCCCATCCAAAATTTATTCCCATAAGAGGGAAAATCAATGGGGGAAATGTTCCATAAGGCCCAAAGCCTAATGTAGAGAATATATATATATATATATATATATATATATATATATATATATATATGTATATGTATATACATATATATATATTAAAATTTAATGCATGTATAGTTCATGAAGTTAGATTGTACATGAATAGAAATAAGTTCTCCTCAAATCTTATTCTGCAGATATTTTGTTGGGTCTAATATAGCCTTCTTAGTATGTATTCTCTACATTTGGATTGTTTGCTGCTAAGCTATTAAAGTTTTCATTTAGTTTAAGTTACAGATTCAACTCACAAGCTAGTCACAATTTTTATTTGAACTAACTCCACCAATTATTCAAGTTTACCCTTGGCTTTGTGAAGTGAAAGCTCAGGAGTGGTAATGAGCATAGGTCACTCCAGGCCACAGAAAATAAGGCCTCACTGTCAGGACTTAAATTTTCCATCACATCTTGAATCAACAGTTTTGCAAACAGTGAATGCAAAAATTAACTTGTATTTTTTTTTTTGGCAACAATTTAGCAAAGGCATATGCTTCAAACTCAAATGACTTCACTTCAAATTGAAATTAAGAAATGTTTTGAAGCATAGTCATTTGATAATAATTTGCTTCAAAATAAGCAACATGCTTCTTTTTAATGCAACCCACAGCCTTAACATGTGACTCAATGATGTGGTAAATGAAAAAACAAAGTGCTCTCAAAAATAGTCCTCAAATATATTCCAGTTCATGTTTTTTGGGGTTTTTGGTTTTGTTTTGCTTTTTTAGTGGTTGGGTTTCTTTGTTATTTAGGTCCCCACTTTACAACTATCTGCAAATGCCACCATTTTCTTTTTCTTTTCAATGGGGTCAAACATTCTGACAGAGGTGTAAGTTCTGGGTTTCTTCCAGAATTTCCTTGCCTTCAGTATGCCTCATCTTTCACGACCTGATTGTCTCTCCTCTCTTCCAGGGACTGCCAGCTACCTTATTACCCGGAAGAATGACTCTTTGACAGCACAACCACAGCCTAGCATCCACCAAATTGTGCCTTTAGACATGTCAATGGCATCAAGGAACTAATCAAGACCAAAAGGTCAGAGAGACAAATGCATTAGTACATACATAGTTTCCTAGCGCCTGCTGGTTTTCTTGGCCTGCAAAAAAAAATTTTTTTAAGTTATTTTGGACATACTTATTGCCTTTTTGCTTACAATATTTACACTGCCAGGATTCTTAATGTATGAGGCATTCCACCATATGAGAATGCTGCCTGTATTCCATTTGCAATCCATTTCATAAAATGTTGAACTAGGAACAACAGTCTCCTTCCTCCTCAAACAATCATGATTATTGCCCTAGTCAATTTTCACTACTAGCAGAATACCAATTAGATCACCTATTCACTGAAAGAAGGTTTGGATATTAAACATGAAAACAGATTTTTAAAACCTAAAATAAATGGTGAACTTGATGGTTAAGCTACTTGACAACTTGAATTAATCTAGCTTTAACTTCTTCCTAGTATACTGAAGTTGGTGTCTATTGCTAGAGGTTTTTTAAATCCACATAGACCAGTAAATAATAGCTTAATTTCTTCATGGTAACTTGAATCTTGTTTTTTTTGTTTTGTTTTGTTTTTTGTACTGGAGATCGAACTCGGGTCCTTGTGCTTGTGCAGCAGGCGGCAGAACCACTGAGCTAAATCCCCGGCGGTAACTTGAATCTTAACAAATAATAATAATATATTACAGCAGTCATTTATTTTCTGCTACATGTCAGATAATTTTACATGAATTGTTTCTAATCTTTATCATAATACCCCTGGGCAAAATACCACTGGACCCACAATGGAGGATGTGGTGGCACATGCCTATGATCCCAGTTCTCTGGGAGGCTGGGGCAGGAGGATCACAAGTCCAGGCCCAGCCTGGGTGACTCAGCAACTTAGCAAGACCTTGTCTCAAGGTAAAAAGCCAAAAAGGGCTGGAGAATGTAGCTAAGTACAGCACCTCTGAGTTGGTCAGTACTATGAAACAAAACAAAAAAAAATTACATTTGCCAGCTGTAAGAATGATGTTAAATGTCAATGAAAAAATGGAGTGAGGATTAGTTCATGATCTTAAAAGATTCTGCTCGCAAGGGTACCAACATTGAACTGATTTAGTAATTAAATTGATGGTCATTTCCTAGAGCAAGAAGCTATAGGTACATTCTGTAAGTTTGTTGTGCAAAACTGAAGCACACGTCACTCATAATATTGTTATTGTAAAGGTTAAAGAGATTCTATATTTTGGTGTAGAGAATTGAAAAGGTATTGTTGAGTTACTGACCTGATTCCAAGAACAGTCTTGAATCTAATGGATCACTATCCTGCAACCTTACTTACTACATCTTTTTCTGACTATAAGTCAAAAAGACCAGAGGGTTACACTTTGTTACAGATGACATCCCTGTCCCCTGTCCCTGGTCAAAAAATTTGTACACAAGTAATAGGACAAGAAGTTTCAGATTTCCATTTAGACTACCATATCTCTTTAAGTCCTCTGGCTTTTATGGCAATGAAGAAACCAAGAAGCTTACTTCTCTTGCCATTTTACATGCTGTTTTTAGTCCTTATCTGGCAGCATGCCTGGAGTGTGAGGTTTGGTCTCTAGATAGATCTTTAAGTCTTCTCCTCGCCAATTACCATCACTCAAATGCTCTCATTATCAGTGGATATCTTAAACTCTGGGTTACACCTCCTTTTTATTCTACTTCCAGAAGTAGAGTTCCTAAAATTGATGCTTCTATTAATGACGCCAGTCAGCTATTTGTCTGTCCCTAAAGGTAGAGTTAAAAAGACAATAACTTTTTCTCTGAAAAAAAAGTAAATAACCCAAAGCTAAAGTCTTTTACATATAAAACAGCATTGTCTCTACCTAATATGACATAAGCACTAATGCTCTACAGAAGATCCCAAGCTCTAAAAGTAAAAAGATTTACAAATATCAATAGTAGATTCCCTATTTTGTTTCTACAGTTTTACACAGATTTCTCAGATAGTTGTAGTGTCTTTAGTTGCATGTTTTCTTTCATCTTGCTCTGTCTAATAAACATCCAATAACGTTCTCACTGTACAATAGTTCCATTTTAGTTATTCAAGTATTTTTTAGAAAATAATATAAAATGATTTTTTATCAGGTAAATGTTTTATTATCACAGCAGTTCCAAAAAGGATGGGTTAATATAGACCTTTTGATTTCAAAAGAATCCATGAAAGTAATAGAATATGATAGAATATGGTAGGAAATGACAGAACAGCATATGAAAAGTGCATTTTAAGGTCAGAAATTATAGGGAGCTCAACAGAAAACTGGACACTTAGGAGGTTAAGGTACAAAAGGATGAATTTCAAAAGTATGTGGTCAATAGAAATACTGTCCTGATAAGAGGAGAGACTGTACTCTAACTTACCATTTGTCCTCTGATATCTGATTTAAAAATCTGATTTAGTGTAAATGTTGGAGATAATTTGACTTTAAATGGGAGTGAAAAGCTAACATTTAAGTCATTTGAGATAGTCTTGACTTTAGAATTCATGGAATTAGTAGTATATGACAAATATATACCGTAATCTATATTTAATAATCACATATAATTAGTAGTATGTAACAAACATATAGCATCTTTTAAAATTTTTTTATGAACAGATATTAATTGTACATATTAATGAAGTTCAGTATGATGTTTTTTGCACACAGTGTACCCTGATCTAACCCAACCTCCTTTCATCCATCATCCCCCTCCACTTCCTAACCTCCAGCACCATCCTTCTAAGTTGACTTTAAAAGAAAAAAACAAAACAAAACACAAGAAGAACATGGGCACTTGTCTTTCTGTGTCTGGCCAATTTCACTTAACATAAGGTCTTTTGGTTCCATCCTTTTTGGCACAAAGGACAGGACTTTATTCTTCTTTACCTCTGAATGATACTTCACTGTATGTGTGCATACCACATTTTCTTTGTCCATTCATCTATCATAGGCACCTAGGTTAATTTCACATCTTAACTGGGCCAGGGATTTCAGTCAGTGACACCGTGCCTGCCTTGCAAGTGCAAAGTCCTGAGTTCTATCTCTGGTACGGAAAAAAATAAAATAAAATTTCACATTTTAACCATTGTGAATAGCATCTCAATAGAGAGTGCAATTATTTCTTCAGCATGCTGATTTCATTTGATTTGGACAGAGACCCAAAAGTGGTAGTACTGTATCATATAGCAGATCTACTTTTTTTTTTTTTTTTTTGGTATCAGGGATCAAACTTGGCACCTTGCCCTTGCAAGCACCGGAACCACTGAGCTAAATCCCCGGCCTAGCAGATCTACTTTTAATACTTTGAAGAACCTCTTTACTGTTCTCCATATAATGATTGTACTTTTTTTCACTCCCATGTATAGTGTATGATAGTTCATTTTACTTCACATAGTCACTGGCATCTCTTTAGTTTCATTTTTGTTTTGTTTTTTGATTTATAGCCATTCTAACTGGAATGAGATGATACCTCATTTTAGTTTTGTCTTTTCCTGATGGCTAATGATATTCAGCATTTTTCATATATTTGTTGGACTTTTGTCCTCATTTTTACATTGAGGTACTCATTTTTTGATGCTGTGGTTAAGGTTTTTTAGTTCTTTATTAATCCTTTTTCATATGTATAGTTGGCAAATATTCCCACCCATGCTGTAGGTTGTCTCTTCACTCTATTGTTTCATTGCTAAGTGGAAGCCTTTTAATTTGATATAATCCAATTTGACTATTCATGCTTTTGTTTCCTGGGCTTGTAGGAGTCATTTCCAAAAAAAAAAAAAAATCACTGTCTATAAATGCCTTAAAGTGTTTCTTCTATGTTTTCTTCCAGTAGTTCTGTAGTTTCATGACTTATATTGAGGTCTTTGGTTCATTTTGAGTTGGTTTTTGTACAGAGTGAGAGATGAGGGTCAACTTTAAGACTTACTTTCTTTCTCTCTTTCTTTCTCTCTTTCTTTCTCTCTTTCTTTCTTTCTTTCTTTCTCTCTTTCTTTCTTTCTTTCAAATCAGGGTCTCACAATGTAATTCAGGCTGGCCTTGAACCCACTACAGTGTAGTTCAGGCTGGCCTCATATTCATGGCAATCCTCCTACCTCAGCCTCCAGAGTGCTGAGATTACAGATGTGCACCACTACCCCTGGCTTCATCTTCAAGTCTTTTAAAGACAGAAGCATAGAAAAGAACAATGAAAGGGATCTTAGTAAAAGTTGTCTTATTTATGTTACATTTTCTGACAAAATTTTCATGTATATATGAGGTAATACTTTTTATGGACCAAAGGGAGAAATAGGGTATATTTCTCTTATCCTTGAAAGTATCATGGAGACCTTCCAGAAGTAGATGGCATTTCAGTTGACCTTCACCTTGGACCAAGGGGAGACAAAGGCATCATTCCTAATTTAGTTAATAAGATAGTGAAACCACCAGAGAAGGAAAGTGAATGGAATATCAGTTCCCTGCTGCATTTTCCAGTGGAGTGTATATCCATGTGTGAAGGGTTTGGTAAGATGGAATAATTAGGATGAAAAAAGACATCTTGAACTTTATTCTGTGACAAACAGGACATACTGGAGGTTTTAAAGAGCACTTATATGTGACAGAACTCACTTTATTGACGCAAACAAGCCTTAGTCAACTAATAACCCTTTTGCTGAGCTTGCATAACCTACTTGCCAGCTGTTCTCCAGCCTTGCTCTGATGTGTGCTGCCTGAGCTGGCTGCAGCTTTGCAGCCACAGATGAGTCACTGTGTTGATCTTGAACCACAGGACTTTTAAACATAAACCTCAAAGAGGAGATGAGCTACCTCCTATATTCTGATCTGGAAAGAGAGTTGGCTGGCATCCAGAATGGAGACTACAGAATGGAGCAAAGAGATGCCTTCTAGAATGCCCATTCTCATTGGCTCCCATCACAGTTCATATGGCTCTTGATTTTGCCCTCCCCTAAGTTTTCTCCCCAAGGGAAAAGATGTAAGGAAATAATTTTTGTCTATCTGAAAATAAACTAGTCTTTTATCTCTACTGCTTCCTTTACAGAGGTTCCAAAGTGCATGGTAGCCAGCTGCCCATGGTTGGACTGGATGTTATGCACACATGAGGAATATACCACCGAGAGGTCATTCTGGACAGTAAAAATTGGCCACGGGCTGTCTGAATTGAGGTTAAATATCACATCTAGTGTCACATGGCATTCCATACCATGGAACATTCTCCGCACCACTGCCAGAATTTCAGGTGCAGTTAGCTTGAATATTTGCTGTTTATTCCATCCCTATGTCTAATAACTGGTGCCTGAGATAAGGTCCTCCTTCACTTTTTCAAATACTGCAAATATTTTCTAACTGAGGAGGAGGGGGAGGAAGAGGAGGAGGAAGATGATGATGGTTACTTGTCCTTAAACACAACAGGTCAGGAATTTTTTCACATTAACTTTTTAAAAAACCTTTTATTTTAAAATAAATTCAAACTTACAGAAAAGTTTCAAGAGGCATGCCAAACTCCTGGATGCTTTCTTTTGCCATAGTCACCAATTTTTCCTGAGTTTTGCAACACGGGCTATAGTATTCCTTCTCTCTTCCTCTCCACGTTTTTTCCTACACAATTAAGAGTCCCTTGTATAAATCACACTACTTTACCCATTTACACTTCAGTGTGTATTTCCTTATATAGTGACAATAACAAATTGAGGAAATTTAATATTGAAATACCACTTTTATCCAATCTAGTGTCAATATTCCAATTTCCTCCATTTTGTCAATAATGTCCTTCATGACAAGTTTTTCCAGTACAGAATCTAGTTGAGGATCAAAATTACAGTTGTCATTTCTCTTCTGTTTCCTTTAACGTGGAAGGGTCATTTGGCCTTTCCTTTGAAGCATCAGGCCACATGTTTTATCCCAGCCCTCAATATGCACTTGTGTGACATGTCACATGACTACATTTGCTTTAGGCATTAGGGGCAGAAATACCCAGTGCATTTCTTCTCTCTTCTCCCAGTGTAACACTGGAGGCACATTACCTCTATTGGTGATGCTAGTTTTGATCACTTGCTTAAACTGTTTTGTAACAGTATACTTAATATTTATTCCTTTTTTCACAAGTAATTTGTGATGAGAGACTTTGATATCATGTAAATATTTTGTTTTTCATCAACTTTTCTCCATTAAATTTAGCAGCTATTGATGGTTTTTCTCTGATGGTGGCAAAATGGTGATTTTGAAAACTTCACCATTCTACAAGTAGTTGGCATACTACTCTAAACAAAAGCTTTCTCTTATTTATCTATCCATTTGTCTAGGCTCACAGATTCTTACATTTTCAGTAAAAAATAGTAGATTACTTCCTTTTCTATTTTGATGCTCAGGTTATCCTATTATTTATCTTGATTCCCAAACGTGTTTATTGGAAGACCCTCCAAGCTGGCTCTATATCTCTCGACAAGCCTCTCCCTATTATTCCGTTTCCTGAATACTCCTCACTTTAAGGCACTGAAAATGTTCAGGTTCACCATGTACCTTTCCTGCTCTAGCCATGAAATCTGTAAGGTGTATTTTTTAGTACTATATAAATAAATCATCTCTCAACAAGCCTACAAGAAGTATACTGTTATTGTTCACATTATACAGAAGAAAGAAGTAAGGCATAGAGAGGTTAGATAAATACTCCTACCTCATAGAGTCATGAAATGGTGAAGCCAGTTGTTGGTACCTCCAGTCCTGCCCTCTCTCCCCAGGCTTAGCCATATACACTCTCTACAAAGTTAACCCAATGATGTATTTCAAAAACAACCCATGAATCTCTTCTACTACAGAGCAATGCCTTGGCATCTGGTATTCACACACTAAATATTCATTGAAGTAAAATGAGTTAATTTGACAAAGAACTAATAAATAAAACCCACCCTCATTTTCTCCATTGCTATTTTTCAGTGATTTGGCCCATGGAACATAAAAAGGGGATTCCTGGCATGAAGTGCAGCATGCTTTCATAGCTTAAGTGAGGGTGCCCCTAGAAATAGTAAAGCCAACATCAAGGTACCCTTACATCCACAGCCAGTCTGCATACACTTAATGCTGCCTGTGTAGAGGAAGGAGCTTCTACCTCTTCCTCTGAAATTCTGACAGAATTATCTTTTGTTACACTCTCCTAACTTTCAGAATAGGTTTCCTTTCTCCAAAAAACATTCAAGTCCTGTTTCCTAACTTTACTCCTGCCTACCCCCCACTTTGTGTCTTCAATTCCTTCTTTACTTACTTTAGAAGCAATGGTTCCTTAACACAAAAACTCCCCAATCTGTATTCTTGGCTTCTTAACTGTGCACACACTCAGAGCTGGGAGAATTGAAACATCTCACTCCCTTGCTCTGCATGCTGAACAGTTACAGAGAGAATTACACGATGGTATGGAGGGTGGGCACCACAAATCTCCCTGGGCAAGGTTCACCATCTTTTGACCTGATGCTGTTCAGTTTCCTCGCCCACTGCCCTCAACAGCGACTCTAAGCTTTTATCTCTCCCTTTATGTCCTTTCCGTACCTCCTTTTTCTAAGTGCCTCCTACAGCTGCAGGAGGTCCAGCCATGAAGCAGAATCTACACTATCTTCTGGGCTCCACACCCCTATTCCATCTTGTGTACATCTGCCTTTACTGTTTTTTCTCTTGTCTTGTTGAGTAAGTGATTTTTATAAAACTTGTGCTCTGGGGCTGGGGATTTAGCTCAGTGGTTTTGCTGCCTGCTGCACAAGTGCAAGGACCCAAGTTCGATCCCCGGTACCAAAAAATATAAACTTGTGCTCTGGATGCCAGCCTCTATGAATATTCCTCCACGAATTTCTTCCCTCTCATATCTTCGTTCTATTAGTTTATACATTTTCTCTTATTTATTTGTCTTTAACTCCATAAATAAACTCAGTTCATGAGTGTGTGTGTGTGTGTGTTTTATTGGGGCCTGAATCTTGGACTTGCACACTAAGCTACATCCTCAGCACATTTTTATTATTTATTTGGAACCAGGGATTCCCTAAGTTGCCCATGCTGAGCTCAAACTTGGATCCTTCTGCCTCAGTCCCCCAGAGTGCTGGGATTATAGGCATGCACCACCAGGCCTGGCCAGTTTTCTTTCATCTTAAAAAGCAAAACATCACTTCTTCTCTATCTTCCGTCTATCACCATTTAGTTTTTATTTTCCCCATGAACAAGATTTATTTCACTTACTGTTTTTAAGACGGGGGTCTTGATATGTTGCTCAGGCTGCCCTGGAGCACACATTCCCCCACCTCAGCCCCAGGAGTACCTGGGAGTATAGGTATGCACCACCAAACCTAGCTTCTTTTATTTGTGTTTCCCCAGAGAAAGAAATACTGGGAGAAGCTGGAGATTTAGCTCAGTGGTTCTGGAGCCTGCCTCGAAAGCGCAAGGTCCAAGTTCGATCCCTGGTACTAAAAAAAGAAAAAAGAAATGCTGGAAGGATTGATTGATTGATTGATCGACTGACTGATTGGTTGTGATGCTGGGGTCCAAACCCAGGGCACCACACATACTAGTCAAGGACTTGCTCTACCACTGAGCTCCACCTCCAGCCCCTAATAAGATTATTGAAATTAGCTTACACTGACTTTCCCACCTCCCCTTTGCTTCTCACCCTACTTCAGTCTGCACCTGTCCATACCACCCCACCGAAGCTACTTTCTTTCTCCACGGTGTCGCCTGTCATCTCTTATTTGCTAAATCCAAAGGACACTTGTCATGCTTTATCTCATTTGACTGTTTCTTTTCTCTCTTATTCTTTTTTTCACTTCCAAAAGTATTTATAAGACATTGGACATAATTCAGTGAACAAAACATCCATCCTTCTGCTCCTGGAATACATAGTCTAGCTAGGGAAACAGACATTAAGCAAGTGAATACAGGATTCATTGTAGATGACATGTAAGTATGATAATGGTGCAGATGAAATATGTGTTACTACTAGACTAGAGTCTACGCTGACCTAGAGAGGAAATGGTAAGGAAATGTCCCTGTAGGAATGCATTTACCCTGAGATCTGGAGACGGAGTAACAGCTAGCCAAGTCAGAGATGGAGATGGCAGAGGACGAAAGAACCTTCCAGGCTGAGGAACCAGAATGTGCAAAATCTCTAAGGTGAAGAGGCAATTGCCAGACAATTTGAGCAACATACAGATGAGCAGTGTAACTGGGTGAAAGTGATTAAGAAGATTCCAGGTAGGGTTGGGGGGTGGGGGGAGTGAAATCAACCAGGCTTTAGAACAAGTTAAGAAACTTGGACTTTATCCTAGGAAACACTATGGAGGATTTTGAAGAGAAGAACAATAGGATCAGATTTGACACCAGAGCCCCAAATTATCAAGCTGAAATCACAGTGGCCCAGATTCAGGTGGTGCAGAGTAGATGGAGAGAAACGTATAGGTTACTGATGTAGTTGTGGGTGTATTTATTAGGCATTGGGAATTGAGTGGATATGGGAGATGTCAGGGATGTAAAGAAGATAAGACTTAAGGATATAACTGAAATTTCTAGCATAAGCAACAGGGTGAATTATAACTGAGGTTATCTATGGAGACGTATAAGAGAAGAAAAGCCTCATCTCTAGATCCTATTCACACACTGCCTTCCAGCCATCAGTTATCAGTAGGATGTGTTCTTTCTGTCCCTGAGGTTTCTTTATGCATACTGTTCCCTCCAGGCATGCCTTCCTCCTCTCTTTCATAACCCTTATTTCTTCCTTAAGATTCAGATCAAGCACCAACTCATCTACAAATCTTCCCCCTATTTTCCTCTGCGATATATGTCTGCTTTCCCATTAGTTCTACCTGATCCTATAACTCCCTGGAAGTGTCTCTAACACAGCATTTACCACAATATAATCTAAGTTGCTCTACTAGCTTGTAAATTTCTTGAGGACAGAATTCTCCTTAATGGGATCAGCACATAGTATTTCTTCGATATATACTTGCAAGAGAGTTTCCTGGGTGAGTCATGGAGTCCTTGACTATTAGAGCCACAATGGACTTCAGATATTCTCTGTTTGAACTTATTTTACAGGCAAGGAAAATGAGTCAAGTCACACAGCTAAATACTTAAAATCCAGTTTTCCTGGCTCCCAATGTAGTCACCTTCCCACTGCCTGATCTCCAAAGAACCCAATGAATTATTTACTCAGTGACCTGAATGCAACAACATATTCCATGTATTTTAAAAAGTGGAATAATAAAGGTAAGTACACAAGTGCACACTGATAGTCAACTGAAGTGACCTATAGGATAGCGAAAAAATGGGGAATCTACACTAACAGAAGTAGCTGAACTTCTACATGATTAATAAAAGTAGAAGATGTCTAAACTTCATGGATCTTTCACATGTGGCCCTCATAAGCTGGAAGGAAGGTGAGGTATTGAGTGGCCTGTTAATAATAATGATATTTATTGAATATTCATGATGAAGAAAGTCATGAGATAAGACCTTCATCAATTAACTCATTTAATCAACATGTAAAGTTCCTACGACAATTTTAGAAGCATTAATAAGTTTGCTTAAGGTCATACAGGTTGTTCGTGGCTAAACCCATATTTAGATCTGGGCATTTGGGTTAGGATGTAGTTCAGTGCTAGAGTGCTTGCCTAGTGTACACAAGGCCCCAGGGTTTATCCCTGTACTACAAAACCTGAAGAGCCTGATTAAAAACCACTGCTTTTCCTGTATTTGTTCATGCAGTTCAGTGGGAAGGACCTGAGTTCAATTTGCAGTACAAAGAAAGAAAGAAAGAAAGAAAGAAAGAAAGAAAGAAAGAAAGAAAGAGAGAGAGAGAAAGATTAGCCCACAGTCATCTCTAATTGATAAAGAAATATACTGAAATGAACTATATTTTCTAACCACTTATTTGGGCCTGAGAGGAAAATATTTAAATGAAAAGATAAATATTTGCTCATTCAAAAACTAGGCCCTATTACATTTTCTTTTTTAGAGGAAAAAAAAGGAATATATAGCTGGGTTTATCTGTGTTCCTCTGTATATTTTGGTAGTAGTGCTAGCTAAGATTATAACCCCTAGAAGGGAGTGATGGAGTTAAGGTTTTTGCAGTGTCGAGACAATGGTATGTATATTGCATAATACATAATAAACACTATTTGTAATTATAATAAGAGTGAGTTCTGGAAGAGGTAAACAAGGGTATAAAATTCATCTTCTGTATGGTTATTATTCCATTTATATGAGAAGTCCACTAAATTCACTGAACCATATCAGGCCACATCTGTTTGAAAACCTACCAGTTTTTATGAACATTAAATAAAAATGGTTAGATTTAATGATCATTTATCATATTCATGCAAAAATAATGAAATGGAAAAAGAGTAAAGAGGATGCAATAGATAAAGAAAAAAATATTAAATGCCGACAAGTTTGATACGTTATTTATTATGCTTGAAAATAAAATATCTGCTATTTTCACTTCAGAACTCTCCATAATTAGAAGGCATTTTTGTTTCTGAGTTGTTTTCTTTCTTGCCTGAGTATAAACCTAAGTAATATAGATTATCTAAAATATTTATACTTAAGCTTTCCCCACAAAAGTTGGGTAACTTTAAGGGAAACTGCTTAGATAACAATCTTCACCACAGGAAAAACAGTGAACTGTCCTTAAATGGAATGGTGACCAAGCTGAGGGTGGAGAAGGGGGGAGATGGACGGAAAAATGAAAGAAAGTTCTCCTTGCTGTGTTTCATAGGTAAAGTAGATCCTACTTGGGTTAGCCCTTCTCAGTTCCTAAGACAGACAGTAAAGGGAGGTAGAAAGGAAACTTTGAGTGAAATTTTTGACAGCAAGCTACAGAAATAACAATTTGCCAGAAGAGGCCATGATGAATATAAGATCGTCTTGGGAATGAATAGGAGTGGCTTTAACGTAAAAATATGGAGCCCATGTAAGAGTCAATTCAGGGTGGAGAGAGGGACCAGGTGGGAAGGTTACCTAGAAGCAAGGTACTCGTGCTGAGTGAAGGAACTCTGGTTTTCAGTTTAAATGTTCCTGTTGGACATTTTTGAGGCATCTTGCTCAGTGCTTGCATTTTCTACGTCTCTAGCTTGATTGAGCTGAGTTATAACCAATGAATAAAGTTCTATTTCTATCAATACAAAGTTTGTTTTGTGCCAATACCGAGATCTGTTTATCCTGTAGGTAGAGGTTAGACCTCAATTCTTACCCAGTCGATAATGACACCACAGATCAACAAATTTTCATATTGGCAAACAGACCAGTCAATACCTTATTACGATTTAATAAGAATTTCTGGGCCGGGGATTTAGCACAGTGGTTCCGTCACCTGCCTCACAGGCGCAAGGACCCGAATTCAATCCCAGTACCAAAAAAAAAAAAAAAATTTCCTTGTCAGTGCACTGGAAGGAAAAATATTAGAAAAATCTGCATATAGTATTATAAGTAACTGTAAAGGGTATAAAATGGGCAAGCACCATGTAACAAAAAAAACTGGCCTCAAGTTGAGAGCTTTGGGGTATTATCAGAAACTACAGCTAACTAGTTTCATGAGTTCAGCTGGTCAGCTGCCACCTTTAGACTTCCAGTTCTCTGCCAGAAGGAGAAGAGGTGTTAATCACATGTTTCCTGAAGGCCACCTTTCGGCTTTGAAACCCATGACAAGTAAATATTCTACTTTGAATTTTCATTTAGGTTAAGAATTTACCAATCAGCTGAAACAGGATGACTAACCCATAACATGTTCCAGAAAAATATGAAATGACATGTTGAAGAGCATTTAAATTGAACAAAACAGATTTGTGTGTGTGCCATTATTGATATACAAATGTTGAATATGTTTCACTGTATCTACTGAATGTGATTGATAGGAGATGCATCAATTTCAAGGTTTGTGAATTTAAGTAAATTATTGTCAGTGGTATTGCTCCTTAAAAAATTATATCCTTATAGCAAAAAGACAAATTGTGAGAAGATATACATAAAGCATCAATTTAGCATGAATATCCACTTACAATTGTAAAAAAAAAATATGTAGTTGGGAGTTTTTCAGAAAATTTGAGGAGCATTTTTTAAATTGCTTATGCTTTTTAGAATGCTTAGCATTTCTGTTTTGAAAGCAACTTGTCTTCCTTTTCAAAATGTATGTGCAAAGCTGGCTCTGATGTCAGAACAAGCCAATTCACAGGGTTGGGTCAGCTCCCACTCAGCAGTCCTTCTACAGAAAAGAAACTGGGGATGAGATTAAGAGTGGAACTCTTTATATCTCAAACATTCAGCCCCTTTCCAAACAAAGCACACTAGAACACTTCCATGTATAATCAAGAGGAAAGCCTGGTTTGTCTTCTACTGAATTATTAAATCTTTACTTTGACCTTTTCCCTTTCTACGTTGACCCTTTCTGTCTGTATCATTCATTTACATTTCCTAACTTTGGAATGAAAGCATGAGTAAATCTAGTGCAGAAAACAGAAAACAAGCAAAGAAATAGAAAATGTAAGCAGGGCTTGCTGGGACATGCCTGTAATCCCACCTGAGGCAGGAGGATAAGAAGTTCAAGCCCAGCCTGGGCAACTTAATGGCTTCGTGAGACCCTGTCTCAAAAATAAAAAACAGCTGGGGATATAGCTCTGTCTGGAGGCCTTGAGTCCAATCCCTAATACTTTAATAAACAAACAGACAATTGTCTTCTCATTTCTCCCACTGTTGTCTTCCTTTCCCCTATCGTTCATCTCTGTATCTAACTTAGATCATGTCTATTTAAATCTCTTCACCTAGGGTATTTCAGGTTTCCAAGATTTATACACTAACTAAAAATAGTTTGAAATTTTTAAATTGCATGCAACAAATGTTTTCAACTTGATTTAAAACATAATTGAATGTCATATAGGCAAAACAAAACAAAACAAAACAAAACTATCTTTTTTTTTTTGGTAACAGGGATTGAACTCCAGACCTTGCACATGCGAGGCAGGCAGTGGAACCACTGAGCTAAATCCCTGGCCCAAACCAAAACTATCTTAACAAAACTTATCTGCTTGCACCTTAAAAGGTTTTTAAAGATTGTGAAGGAGGCCACTAGAAGTCATCTTCAGCAAAATTAGCACCCCCCCCCCAAAAAAAAGTAACTTCCTTCATGAGCCCACCCTGGGTCTAATTTGGAAGTTTCCATTTATGTCATGTCGGATTTGGGAAGACTGAACTCTCACTGAATACACTGATCTGTCTCCCAAGCTTGATAACCAGGGTTCATGACTGCGATTCCTGGCACATTCATAAATATTCATATCTCGACTAATAATTTGCAAGCCAAATTCATTTGGCATTTTTCACCCCATCAATCTTATAATTAACAAGGGTGGTGCTCTTATTTCACTTTCCTCCAAAAGAAAAGATAAATGAAGTAAAGAGTCATCCTGTAAATTTAAATAGGAGTGCTTCTTGCTGATTAAAAGCTGATGCTATCATATAATGGTGGAGGGTGGGGTGGCTATTTCTCTCACTATGGATGGGCAGAGCAAGGCAAGTGTTTCCAGATGTGAGATGTGGCTACATGGGCCTCGATCTGAAGGGCTTGGTTGTCTATGAAATCATGCCTAAGGGAACTTGGCTACATGGTCACTGAACATAGCTGGACAATGGCTAGGACATGACCGAACAGCCTGCGGATTTCTGCTTAGAAATTTAGAGATATTTTAGAAAATCCATCAAAATTTCGTGATTATTGTGTCCTTAAAGTGACTACCTTTGAATTCGCATGAGATAAATATTTCTAAATTTAACCGGAAAGATTCCATCTCCACAGAAACATTAAAGGAGGCATGCATCGCAATGTGATTTTACAAATAAATCATGGGGCATGGTGTACATTGTCCACCCCCATTAGATTTTCTAAGGCCATTTATAAAAGAGCAGGAAAATCAAATTGAACACAATTTAGAAATTTTGGTAACTGAGCTAAGTAACTTGAACTTGTCAATTGCCTGTGACCTTCTTCTATTTATACTTCCCTTGAACATTGGAAAAGTTGTAAGGCCCTGGATGAGCTGCAAAGTATAAGCAACTGCCTTAACCCTGTTGTAGGCGAGAATCACCCCTTTGAGTAGATGATTTCATCTATATTAAAATCTAGAGACTTGGATAAATAAAGCAGCAGAAGAAGCTTAACCCTGAAGTCAGTTAAGCTCTAGATTGTTTTTAGGGGAACTTACTTTAAAGACATAACAATGTTTTATTTTTATGGGTTGGTGAATTTGTTTTCGGAGCTCTTCCCACCTGAGATACACAGCATTCTTAAGAACAGTCTGGTTTAGGAAAGCAGTGCCAGGGTAAATCAGGCACTGTTAACCTTTATCCTTAAGGGTTGTATTTAAGTGTTTTGTTCTTTGTAAATATGCTGTTCTCAGGCCAGTCCTCCTTTACACGGGTCTAAGCACAGCTGAAAACAGATACATTTTATACCTTAATTCGAGGTGAATACAATTACGCGTTTGATGTACTACCAAAAAAGCTTTCCTCTACCTCTGCAGACATTTACAAGGGAGGTGAGGGAGGTGAATGAGGGCAAGAGAAACTGGTCTTGGGCCGCCCTGGGGCACCGTCGGGACATCTTTGCCAAGAGTTCTCAGCAGCTAAGGAAGGTTGACTCTTACTCTGTCCAGGGTTCTTCCCAGTGCAGTGCGGGTGGGATGGGGGTGAGGGTTTTCCTCCCTTCCCCCAGGCCCTTCTCAGCCTTGCTTGGGTGTGGGGGCTCCTGTTACTTAAGAGTTCTCTTTCCTCCCCTCTCCTGCTGCCTTACAGAGGCAGAATTGGCCCACCCAGAGCTGATAGGGCTTGCAGTCTTTGCTGTTCCTCTTCCAGACCGCCCCAGCCACCCAGCAGTACCTGAGGCCTGTCCGCAGAAGGGACAACAAAGACCTAGGGACGGAGAGGGCCGGTGGCAGTATGGGGACTGACAGTCACCCCTTCTCCCAGAGCAGATTCGCCCTGGAGCCAGTGACAGACCCTCCTCGCCCGCTACCACGGGACGGCCAGGTGCTGGAGCAGGGAGCCTAGCCCCGCCTGCGACCTCCCCCGTCTTTTAGGGGCGCTCAGCACTTCAGGAGCCCACCCAACCTGGTTCTCCAGACCCCCGCGAACGTCACCGCGTAAGTACGTGGCCTCCTAGGCCCCTATCTCGAGGAGGCAGAAGGTCCTCATCCTTGGGAGTCCCTGGGGCCGGGTGATTGGATCTCTTCCTAATTCCCTCCCCAGGAGTTGAGGGACCGCGGAGATCGCGGGAGGTGAGGATGTGCTCGCCACCCGGCCCCAAGGCCCCGCCCTCCAGCCCCGGCCTCCCGAGGCCAGGCCTGACGCCCTCTTCCCCAGTGTCCTGCGCCTGGCACCAGCTGTGCGCTTCCTCAGCCGGGGTGGCCCCCGTGCAAATGGGCAGTTTGGCTTGTCCTGATCTCCCTGCCCCGTCTCTGTCTCTCTGTCTCTGTCTCTGTCTCGCTCTCGCTCTCGCTCTAGTTGGAGAAGCGAAGTGGAATGGGGTGTGAAGGGGGGTTTGCAGGCTTTGTGTGTACAGATGCCTAAATCACCGTGTGTGTGTGTGTGTGTGTGTGTGTGTGTGTGTGTGTGTGTGTGTAACGGGGTAGAGAGAGAAAAAGAAGGGAAAGAAGAATCAAAAAGAATCAGAGGTAGAACGGAGACTGAGTGGGTTTGTGAAACTCCAATCAGAAGCCCTTCCGGGCAGACACCTGAAGCCCTAAGCTCCTCTCTCCCTTCCCGCGGCCCCAGCCCTGCGGGACGGGAGGGGGGCGAGACCGGCCTGGGGCGCGGAGTCCCGACCCAGACTGGCCCGGTGCGGACGCGCCGGCGAACCCTTCCCGAGGTGAGGGTCAGGGAGCGCCTTCCGAAGACCAGGCAGATCTTCTCCAAGGGGGGACGTATACGTGGTGTTGTAATTTTTACCTTCTTAAATCACAGTGGAGTGAGGTTTGTGTTTACCACGCAAAGTCAGAAGTGTTTGGCAATCCATATGCACATCGCTTGGAATGGGAATCTGTGTAAAAGGTAAACCAGACTACTTCTGCTGGCGACCTGGATTGGCTCCCTGCTCTGATGGAAACGATCCTCCCAATCTATCAACCCAGTGAGTACACAGCCTCACCTGCACTCAGACACGCCGGGCCCATGCTGTCTCGAGCAGTGAATGAATGACGCACGTACTTCTCTGTGTGTTCAGGAGAAATACTTTGGCCTTAATATTCGATCAGTGTGAAATACGCAGACAAGCAAAATAGGAGAGGAGAAAATTGAGGTTAACTCGAGGACAGGTGTGGAGAAAGGAGAAGAGAGCGAGGGAGAAAAGGAGCAATGGGGAGGGGAGCAGGGAGGGGCCGGAGAGGGCAGGGCAGCGGAGTGCGGGCGGGAGGGTCTCACGCGTGCACGCCGGGCTTTGGAGCCCTCGGCCTGACTCTTAAACCCCAGTGCCTCTCGCAGGACAGGTTCGGGTCAGTCGTATTTCAGGAGGTCTCCTCGGCCCGCGCCCGCGGTCCCCGGGGACTTAATTCACTTCTGCCCTCTCCGCGCAATGACTTTTCAACCTGGGAAAATAATTGCATTAGAGCAGATTACTTATAACCGATAGTTATCCGTCTTTTTCTGTTCGACAGAAGTCTATTAAAGTCAGCCCAGCCATTACCAGCTGAGCTCTAGAGCGCGCCTTCATTAAGAAAATTAAAATCATACTTTTGAACCTCAGCGAAACCTGCTCAGGTCTCAGGAGCCTGCGTCCAATCCCAATGTCTTCGTGAGCCCGATTTCCCCGCGAATCAATCTCTGCTTTTTTTTTTTTTTTTTTTGGATGCCGTAGATCAGGGTGACAAGACTGGGCAGGGTGACAATTCCTCGAAGGGAGGGCGGTTGGAGCTCTAGAAGCGCCTCAGTTCTTCACGACGCCCTCTCCTCCCGCCGCCCTCCGCGGGGTGGATCTTTGCGGGCGAAGGCGGCGCACCTGTCCGGGCGCGCCCCGGGTTGGGGAACCTCCAGGGGTGCCCGAGGGAGGTGTAGGCAGAATGTGCGCTCCGGGCCGCGCAGCTGCGGGTGCGTCCTCGGTGGACGTCTGCGGCCGGAGGCCCACACCGAGCGCACGTGTTTCACACACGCGAGCGAGCGCGCACACACGCGCACCGACGCGCGTCGGGAAGGCGGCTGCCCCTAGACTGGCTCACTCGCTTAGGGGCCAGCGCGGCCTGGGAGCCTTTGTCCGCCCAAGCGCGGGAGCCTGGCCCAGGAATAGGACCGCGAGGTTGCATCCCTTTGGCGGGATCCTTGGCCTTTTGGGGCGCCTACTGGGGTTTCCTCTTTGGTTCAGTAAGAGCCTCAGTCAATTCGGAGGCCCCCTGAAGACTGGGGCAAAGGCTCCAGCTTCGGGTGTCTCCTGCCCACCAGCGTGGGGAGCGCGGAACAGGTGCGAGCCGCGGGCTGGGCCGTGGGTGGCACCTGGCCTCCCCCTGCAGCCTCGGGGTACCTGTTCCCGCGCTTTGGGCGCTGAGATCTCCAGTTAACTTTCAACTGGAAACCTCTCCCGCTGAGAGAGCAGGCTGTGTGGTTGGAAAGGGGCGAGTGTCACCGGTTTTACTGCGTGTCATCTTCAAATGTGCAGGGTTTGAAGAATAATTTTTAGCACGGTTAATTTTTTGTTGTTAGCAGTGTCTCTTCGCTTCAGCATTTGGCTTCTTAAAATGTTAATTGCTATGCCTTTCTTTGAAAGGTCCACCGAACTCAGGGCTCTGGGGAAAACAGAGCGGCTCCTGCGACTTTGGGGGCATCCTTTCCTAGGGCTCTAGGGGCAGACAGGAGCTGTTCCATTTTTGTCAAAGTGACCAGTGATGGAGCTCCCACCCCTTTCTGTTTAAGGAGGCTTTGGGGTTTCTTAGGGGAAATAGCAGCCCCTCAACCTCCCTATCAGGATTCAAATACAGGATTGGGGAAGTTACTTGAAAGTGTGTAATATTGTTCCTTGGCAAGTGTCTAAATCTCTTCCCCACAATTTCTATTTGTTTCAAAAGCCTACAAAACTCCAGTGATGAAAGTCAGCGAAAGGATGTAGAAAGTGAACGTCTTTTACATCTCCACAGCTTTCAACCCACTAAATTGCTGAATATAAAAAGAAATGTATTTCAAGGAAAAAGAAAAACAAACACACCTACACCACTGTTGTTAGTGTTTTCTTCTCCTTAAATGTAGGCACATCATTCAATTTCTTTTTCCTTTGTAGCAAAATATGAGAAAATCAAAGGTGAACAGCAGTCTTTTTAACAGCAGCAATTCAAAGACTTTGCTTCTGTTTTCCCTTCTTTGTCCTCAAAGCAAAACAAAAACAAAGATTTTTTAAAAAATGAAAAGGAAGAA
Source organism: Heterocephalus glaber (assembly GCF_053883595.1). Lineage (NCBI taxonomy): Eukaryota > Metazoa > Chordata > Mammalia > Rodentia > Bathyergidae > Heterocephalus > Heterocephalus glaber. The sequence goes on along the minus strand of NW_028258163.1, from coordinate 7,736,173 downwards.
CTGCCATTCCTAGTGGAGAGTTTATTTTGTTCGCACAGTAAGGAATGGGGCTGCTAACAGCTATTTGAGACGATAATGCTTAGTGATCTCATTGTTTTAATCATAATCTTCAAGTGGTTAAAGATTAATGGCAGGGGGTATTTTCTGTCTCTTCCTAAGGACCTTTGCATTAATTTACTTAGAACATTGACCAGACTGTCAGTGCCTCCAAATTTTATTAAGTTGAACTGAGACAAATACAATGAGATTTTCATATTTTCTTCATCCGTGAGAGTACATTCCTGAAAATATTTTTATTTAGGTTCAACTGGAATGAGGGCCAAGCCATTGTCTTTTATCTTTTATCTTTTATTGTGTTTATACATAGACACAGACACCTAGGTGTGTATAGTCCACACAAACACATGAACATATATCCACACTTATTTCAGTGGATTCATGTGGTCCTCAACAACTTCCCTTGCACATCTGAGCTTCATGGGGACCTTTCACAAAAGGGACAGATCCTGCTCCCCCAAACAGAATTTATGTTTAAAGCAAGTTTGAAAGCTCTGAACTTCTTCAAAACAGCTCCCCCCAATGATAACCTAACAGCTTGAATATCAATATCTAACTTTACTTCGGTTGTCACAAGAGCCCCAACAATTTTTCCGCCGAGCTGCACGGGGACATCCGTTGCCTGGCGAAGCCCCTCGCTGTCTCCTACCTCCGCGTTGCTCTAGGAGTGCTCCTCCTCTGGGGTCCCTGGGTCCCTGTCCCGTCCAGGAGCGGCCCCAAAGAGGGCCAGGAGTTGGGGTGGCCCGGGGTTTCTGTAGAGAAGCGAGGAAGAGTGGATTTTTAAAAGGAGGATCCCGGTACTCTGGCAAGAAATGAAAGCCAGGAGACCCACCTCGCCCTGCAGACCTCCCTGCCCGACTTCCTTCCCGCGCCTCAGTTCCCGGACAGCTTCTCAAAATCTCCAAAGAGCAACACCAGAAACTGCCCCCGGAACTGAAGTCGTTCGGCACTGTAGGTTTGCACGCTTCGCGTGGGGTCTGGCGGTGGTGAGGAGACTTTCCCGGAAGAGGCTGCCTGGTCAGCGCCCTTCCCGGGAGGGAGGCTGGGGAGCCTGCGTCTCCAGCCCGAGACGCCCAGCCGGCCGGCCGGCCGTCACCTGCGCCCTGGGCCGCGCCGGCCCGCGGCCCCCGAGACTGATTGGGGGCCGGGAGGACGCCTCTCTGCGCTGAACCGTTGACGAACAGCCCAACACTCTGGAACGGTGGCAGCCCACACTGGCTTTGAACGTGCAGCTCGGACGGAGATCAAGTGTCCCGGACACTGCCGGTTTACTGTCCTGCACTCGAGCCTCTCTTTCCGTTTCCAGCAAAATCGGGAAGCACGGGCCAAGAAAGAAGGGGCACACGCGTGGAAAAGACCTGTGTGCGCGCGTGTATGTGTACATTAACAACTTTTAACAAGAAAGAAAAAGGAAGGAAAGAAGAAAGGAGGAAGGGGGGGAGGGAGAGGGTCGGGTTCCCCTCTGTGCGGGAAGGGTCGCTCCAGACTGTCGGGGAACCCTGCACCCCAAAGCGAGCCGTCCGCACTCTGCTGGAACAGTGAGATTTCTTCCTCAGGAGTTCAGTTCGGTGAGGAGGCGAAGTATTGTTTTGTGTTGGACGTTTTCCCCATGAGATATCCATTAGAAATTCTACAGTAACTATTAAAACATTTCCTATTAAAAGTTCAGCAGAAAAAAAAAAAAGCTACAGCAAAACCTCACAGAAGAGGCGATTAGAAGAAGGAAATGTGTCCCTTTGCTAAGGCATTGGTAGTTTAGTCCCCCGAGGCCAAGTGAAGGTGGGGGTTCCTTCGTATTTTATTATTATTTTTATCATTTATTCATTCAAATGTTCAGCCTTGACAAGCCTTTCGCCTGAATAGGTGTTCCGCAGCAGAACGAAGGCGGGGTGGGGAAGGAGTCGGTGGAGGTCGGGGGCGCAGATAAACACGATTCTCTTCGCAGGGGGCTGACCCGCCGCGGTCTACTCTGCTGGCCAGCAGGGGGCGCTCTGATGTTATCTCTGGACGAGACCGCGGGGCCGCTCCGAGCTTGCAAGACGGGCTTGGCAGTTTCTCGCAGCTGCAAAAAGAAGGGGAGGAGGGAGTGCAGTTCCTAAACCCTCAGCAGCTCTTCTACTTGGGTTATTTACCCTGGGTTTGAAAGATATCTACGTCTCACTTTACCCACCCATCCCGCTTATAGCTCGCCCCTCCCTATCAACCTCTTTGTTTTCATCTGTATCTACGCAGCGCGTGTATCATCTCCCTAGTCTTAAAATATACATTAACGCGACGTATTAGAGGCGACGATGAATAGTCAACATTTTTTTCGCCTGTTGGTTCCGCTGATCCAAGCAGGATTTATTTGCAGATCTCACAACCCTGAGCCATAACGCGTGATTTTTTCCCCCTTAAATAAAATTGGTCAAATGTTGACAACCTTTAAACCAATCTAGCACTCAAGATTAGTGATGGGAAACTAATGAGAAAATATCAGATCGCCCGGCCCGAGGGCTGCCAATTAAATCTTCGCTGATTGAAAAATAAAAGCGGACTTGGGGTGTGAGCCCAGTTCGACTTCAACTATTAATTTAACATGTTGCCAGGATGCGTGCCTCTTCTCTAAACTGCTGGAGCTTCCTCCCCGCTCATCCCTCAACCTAAAAGCCAAAGCTTATTTCTCGGAATATTTCAAGAGGCCCAAATCAGAATGATCATTTCTTACATGGTAAATATTAGGCCTTTAAGCAATATGATTTAACTAATTAGAAAATGTACATCATTAAGTCTCAGGGAGAGAAAAAAGAGAAACAAATCTGCCAGTCATTTTAAAGGAGACAGGCACTATTGAAGTGTGAAGAAATGGGCTTTAATTCAAAAAGGCAATCGGGCAGAAAAAGCCCTCAACATTACCCTGCTAGTTATTAATCAGAAAGGGCTCTCTCTCCTCCCCACACCCCTGCCCCTCTATGCACTGAGTTTAAGTTCGTTTTTTTGCCAGTGGCCCATGTCATATTTATATTGAGGTTTTGTCTGCTAAAGGATTAAAATTTGAAAATGTTTCAATATGAGGGAAACAGAATCCTCAAAGGGAAAAAATATTCTCAGGATCAACTCTCTTCCAAACAAGTAAAACTATAATAAACAACTCTCACCGCCCCCCCCCCAGTGTGTTTTTTAAATTCTTTCTTCTTTCTTCCCATTGAGTTCCTAGTTTGAAACCTGCTCGGTGAGAACGAGATAGTCTTTGTGTTCTGCTCCCCTCCCCCCCCTTCTTGCACCTCCTCTGTCCGCCAAAGGGAGAAACTTAGACTGAAAGCAGAAAAGTACAAATACATTAACAAAGCCCCACTCGCCTGGTAAAAAGGCCGTGATCTAGGCTTACATGTCAGGAATCTAAGGGAAGAGGGGTCTGTTGGGTGGGTCTACAGATAGAAGACAGGAACTAGAAATTGCCTCCACCTGTGTCTCCTACTGCAGCGACTCTGTGGTTAGAGTAAAAAGCAAGGCAGGTAGGTGAGAATTATTTTAAAGTGCACTGTGGTGCTGTGTGGCTTTTTGTCTATTCCACTCATTTTCTATTCAGCTTAAAACAGCAGCCTCATTATATCTACGTGCCCCTTCCCATAATACTCTTTCTTAAGCCCTTGTACACCACACACATAGCCCTTTCCCCAGTCTGCTTATTCCCAGCAAATTAGCTGAAGAGGGAACAGCAAAGAGGACTTTGTGAGTACTTGGTTCAATTTGGAAACTCAGGCCCTTCCTGGCCTCTCTGAGGACTTGCTTTTAAAGTACACTGGATTAAAAAAAAAAATAGTAGCAAGCTGTACATATTCAATTTCCCTTTATTATTATTTCTTCTTAAATTCTAAGATAAGGTCCCAGAGGCTCAGTTTTCTGCCTCACCTTAGTCCTCTCTCACTACAGCCCACTCCAGCCTCATCCATTCTCTACTCTGCCTTCACTTTTGGAAAGTTTCACCACCTTGCTTCCCACAAAGTCCCTGGGCCTTGAAATTCTCATCTTTGGGCTTTTATGGGCCTGCCTGGAGCAGCTTTCCCACCCTTAGGAGCCCAGATTCCAGTTTTGCAGGACAGAGCAGTAGCAGGTCTGGGCTATTAACACACCACAGCTAATTCTCTGTGGGAACTTTTACTAGGTGGGGCGTGTGCAGGGAGAGAACATCTGTAAACAGTGTGAGCTCCTGAGTGCGGGGAGCCGTCGCTGACACACAGGCCAGAGCACACATAAAACATGGCAGAATTTGTGCAACAGCCAGTTCTGAGCTGCACTTTGGAGAATAAGAGAGAAGGAGGAGGGCACTGCGAAGAGTAGAATGCTTTCCCAACGCACCTCCTTTTCTGGCCCTTCTGTAGCAGAGGTGGGGTTTCACGTGCTTCCCTTTGGGAAGATGGGAGTAAAAAGGGACACTTGGGTCACTTTCTCAGGAGGCAGACTCAAAGGTGAAACACACAGGACAATGGCCTCTGGCTCCCCTGGTGGGATCCCCACCCTTTGCTGGTCCCTTCAGCCCTCTGGCAAACTCTCCTTACCTTTGTTCCTCGATTTGATCTGAATGGATGCTCCTGGGCTATGTTCTCTGGGAGGGGAAAAAATCCACGAGAATCAACCGGTCTCCTGCATCTAGTCCGAAGTCAAGAAACATTACAATAAAATTTACAGCACCGTTAACAACTCGCAAGTAAAGCATTAAAATTCTCTTTAATTGAGAAAATATTGATTTTTAGTTCTAGAAAAAGCGAAACCGTAATTTAGGTACAAACTTTCAGGCGAGAACATAGCTTATTGTGTCGCAGTATAATGGAGCCACCCTTTACACCCATGCCAAGCACATCTTGAATTGCGCTACTTTATGAAGTGATAAAGACAAAAGATAACCCGACTAAGGCAAACACTTTATATTTTAAAAAGGGACCTAAAGTAATTTCTTTTTCCCGTTATTTATAAAAAAGATTGTCTCCGTTTTTGAAACAGGAGGATAGAATACCCAAAGGGGAGGAAAGAAGTAAAAAGAATGGAAAACCACAGAGCAGTCTAAAAGCAACTCACATTAGCAAATCCGTTGATATTCTCTACCAAAGGAGGGTTGGAGCCAACATATTTAGAGAAAATGCATTCAGGGACCAAACTGCATCCTCCTTTGAACGAAACAAACCTAGGTCTATTTTCTTACTTTATTCCTCATCCTTGGGGGGTGGGGGGTGCAGAATCCATTGGTGGGTTGAGAAGGGAAAGAAAAATCAGTCTTTCTATGTTATTTCTGTATCGGTTTTTGGTATTATAGAGGAGTAAAGAAGTTTTTGTGTGGTGGTTTTTCATTGATCAGTCACTCTGAGCTAATGTAATTATCCTCATCAATAGGAGGCTGCAGAGAGAATCATTATGTGCATGACATTGATAAATGATCGCCCAGGAACGGCCCTCTCGCGGACAACCCCCACGTCTGACCCTCCCACACACACAATGTAGTCATAGAAACACCTACAGGACCGGGGACAGAGGGAAGAGAAAGCCCAGCCCGGGCGGCCGGGTGGGGGCGGGGCGCGGGGCCGCGGGTCCCCGTCCGAACCTCTCGGCGACACCCACAGCCAGCGGGGGGGGGGGGGACCCTGCTCCCGCGCACAGTTGCTCACAACAAAGTGCAAATCCGACCTCGCGACGCACCCATTCCTCCACACCTTTCCCCACGTGCGAGCGAGCTCACCACCAACATCCGATGTTTGCCGAGACACCCACTCAGATGGGTCTCTGCAAGGGAGTTAAATGATCAGGTCACAAACTTGTGGGCATCTCATTCTCACCAGAGGACCCCTCCTCGTTAAGAAAAAAAAACCCAAAAAACCCAAACAACAAACAAACCAAACCGATTTGAAATAAAACAAAGACAGCAGCTGGGCGACACCTCCCCCGGCCCTGCTGCACCCAGTTACTTCCTGAGTGACCCTTCCCTTCCCTTCCCCTTCACCTCCTCCCAAGCCAGTGCCTCTGATTAGGAGATTATGGATTTTTTTTATTGTTCCTGTCCAGGAAAGAAAAAAAGAAGAAGGAAAGAAAGAAAGAAAAGAAAAGAAGACCCCCCCCCCCCGTTTTCCTCTTCCACTGTTGTATTTAAGCCAATGGGAAAGTATGGAGCGCTGTAATTGATTCGTAATGATCCATAAGTCGATGCTGGAAAGCGGGGGTGGGGTGGAGGTGCACGGAAACTGGGGGGGGGGGGGCTGGTGCTGTTTATTTATTTTATTTCTAAAGCTTCAGCCAAAGTAGCTTTGACACTGCTGGGGCCGAGGGGAGGGGCGGCCGGGTCCCGCGGATCATCCATCATCCCTGTCACCCAGAGTCTGCCCGGAGGAGCCGCAGACGCAATCTCCCTTCTGTCTCTACAGCGAAACTATTAATATTAAAGCCTCCCTTCAAACAGCGCCCCGACGTCCTCCATTCTCCTCCTCACAGCTGACCGGGCTCCCCGGCCCGCGCCTTTCCCGCTCGGCCCCTCGCTGCGCCCGGCCCTGCCCGTCCGCGCCCCTCGGCTCCGAGCGGTCGTCCGCCGGCCACACGCGGAGGCCCGGCCCGCAGGGCGGAGGGGCCCGCACCGGCCCAGCCCCTGCCCTGCACCCCGACACCCCACCCCCGGGCCTTGCACCCCGGGGCAACTCGGAGCGGAGGCCCAGGCTCCTTATCGGATGGCCAGCCTGCAAGACTAATGGGGAACTTGTGGAGGATCCCCGTCCAGGCCCTTTGAAGGAAGGGCCTCCCTTGACAGCTGCTAGAGATATTAGCCACATTTCCCTGGCCAAATCTGCTCCGGGTTAGCAGGCCCGAGGGGCCAGGAGGACCCCGAGAGCCTCCGCTCAGACCTAACCCGCAGCGGGCCTGGGGGAGGGGTGCGGTGCTGACCTGGGCCGTGGAGGGAGGAGGGTGGTAGGAAGACAGGCTTTCCGGGTCTTTTCTCCTTTTCCCTTTTAAAATGTGGCTTCTTGCTCAATTCCCAAACCTTAACAGATGGCGACTGCAGTTCTCTCAGAATTTCTTAAAGAAAGGGAAACCTTTGGAATTTATTTCTGCTTTTGCTTTTCCATATAAATAAAAAAGTGTTTTTATATTATTCTTGTTTTGGAGAACATAAGCAATTTTATTCAGACTACAGTATTTCCTTTAACACTATATGGTTGTCAAAACACCATTCCCAGTTTCTTTGCTTTTGACAGCTGAGTCTTTCTTAAATATACCCAAATCGGAACTCTTTATACTAAATAGTAAACCCGAGATAGGAGCAAGTGCCTTCCGAGGTGGTATAAAAAGTATTCTGAAAATTGGACAAAACTATCATCCTGCTGTCTTGGCATGGAGTGGGGGGGCCGAGGAAATGCAAACAAAATTATTACAATTATCATTCACCTGCGCATATTTCAGAGGGTTAAAGTGAACATGATAGAATGTGGATTATTTTCTTCATTAAAAACCAATAATAGAACGCTCTGGCTTCTAATCTGTAAAGAAATAACTTAATAATTTCACAAGACATTCCCTCAACATGCACCAATTACCAAGCAAACTCTCAGCATTTACTTTATTGAGAGGGAAGGAAGAAAAACTGCCAAACTTTTTTTTTTTTAGCTGCTGAGAGAGTTAATTTATAAATGGGGAACTTGTCAGAGTTTAAATATGAGCGCATATAAAGTAACAATATGCAAATATTTAAATTTTACATAAAGACTTCATGTAAAATGGGGTAGCAAAAATGAGAAGGAAGCTCTCTCTTTTCCAAGTGGCACAGAATGTCTCCATTAACAGTGCATTTGTGTCAGAAATGTTATTTCTATGCTTAAACAGCACTGCACTAATTAAATCGATAAATGTATTTAAAAAATTTTCCCTAAATACAAAACCACAGCAGTTTATTTCCTTGGTCATTTATATAGAACTTCCATGAATGCTGTCTGAAGCAGAAAAATGGCGGAGCCCCAAACAGGGTACAACTATGGATTCCTTCCAACTTAAAATTTTCAGGATTAATGAACTATTTCCCTATCAAGGTGACATCACATACCTAGTCAAAAGTTTTTTTTATTCTTATTAAAAAAAAAATTTTCCCCCAGTACTGAGAATTGAACTCAGGACCTTGTACTTGCCAGCCAGGCTCGGCAGCACTGAGCTACATCCCCTGGCCCTCAAAATTTGTATTATCCATTCTAAATATAAGATCCAAAGTTTAGGAGTTAAAACATTCCAGGTTGGTATGTTTATTTGAAAAATTGAAGGACATGCAAATACCTCACTCTTCCCTGACTCTTTGCACACTCTCGCAGACACTGTTTGTGTAATATCAACAAGGTCATGGGATATGAAATTTTGAAAATGGCATAATATTGTGTTTCTTAAGAAAAAAATTTGAGTTACCAAATCATCATACTAGCATTTATGTACATAAAGGTGTCTGAAACAAGACGACACCATAATATAATTTATATTAAATATGAATGCTTAAGTAATCTTTTAAACTCAAGATTTCAAACTCTATAGAAGTTGTTTACTTATCTATGAATATCTATCTGTAAATTTTAATTTACACACTCAATAGTATTTTTGGTAGGACGGGGTGATACGTAGGCA